>NC_064889.1:41004594-41272094 GCF_929443795.1 Astur gentilis
TTGAACGCAGGAGCAAATGTAGTCTGACTAGTAAGAGTGATTACCTGGAAGAAAACCACCCAAACTAGAATAGCAGTGTTCGGAAGCTCAACCTGGAGCTCAGCTTCAACGCAGGAGCTGAAGCTTCAGCAGGTATGTTCTGGGTAAAGAGCTGTCTGGAATGAGACTACTGAAGATGAACAGCTTGGATATAAGAAGGGCTATCCTTCTTTCTAGTCTGGACAAATTCCAGTAGTAACAGAGATGGTCCCAAAGGTTCCAGAGCTGGAAAGATCCTCAATGATAGCCACTTCAACCATAATCTCCAAGCTGAAGAGGTTGGACTACTACTGCTGGAGTTTAGCACACCACCTGGAAACTCACAGTCAAATGCTACCTCTCCAAGAGCCACGGACACATTGTATTTTTAAAATCTGTTTATTCTTACAAAAGCAAGAATAATCTTTCAAGATTTTAAAAAGAACATGGGAGACAAGAGATGTCACAAAAATAGCAAACACAGTACCTAGCTCATTAAAAATAAGTCAAGGGAAGACTGGGATGGATGGGCAATGAATATTCATTGGTCTCAATTTAAGAGTCAGCTAAGTTCTAAGATGAGCTGTGAAAGAAAGAAAAATTTAAAGGGTGGAGAAGAAAAAAAAATTGTAAAAAATGTGGTTTTGAATTGTGGCAATTTTGTCCAGATTTGGAAATCGCTTTTACATACATTTAGTATAAGCATTTAGCTAATCCTTTCCAGACCTCGATCCAAGCAGTGCACAGATGAAACAAGCAGTCTACAAAAGGTCTCCTCAAATGCTTTGCTGGACCCTAATCTCCTTTGTAAAAATTATTCCCCATGTTAGAGTTTAAGAGCTTAAGAAACAGTTCACTGAACTGAAAGTGGATGGCAAAGGATGGCAAGCTTGTGACTTTAAGCTAGGAAGATGTTCACAAGCATCCTGAACAAATTATATATCCAGAAGCATGCTGAGGCATTCCATAGTAAGTTCACCTGTTGGCAGACCATTTTCCAGGCTTCCTGAAACCCCACAAGAGGGAGATCAGAATCTTATGCTCAGGACTGTCACCTAGGACCAGAGCTGATCTTTTCACCCTGGAGTTTTACAAAAATTTTAAGATCTTCTGCTCCAGAAGTAGCCCCATACCACTATCCCATAAGATGTATCACTGACAGGCCAGCAAGGCTATTTAATTGATGCTCCCCGATTCTTTTTTCTGAGGACCTTCCTCATGCTACAACAAGATGCTAATACTTCTTGTGACAGTGCTGCTGTGACAGGTCTTGATTTTGTCCTCAAACTGTCAATGAAGAGTTGCAAAACGGTGCTGCATTCCCACAGCTGTTCACACAGAGCTTGAATAATTTGAGCCTTCTCAGTCTTGGAACTTAGTTGGCTTTCACTATGGTATGTCCTAACTAGTATTTTTGATGCCCTCACTAATACTTTTGATGTCAAAAGAACTCAATTAGATAAATTTTGTGAAATATACCAGATTCTCCAGCTCACGTTACACTTCTCTGACTGACCCGTTAGTTCTCAGTTTCTGTTATCTCAGACTGTCTGCTACATCTAAGGAAGAGTAAGTCTCCATTAGCTCTGTCAAGGTACACCAGATGGCATTCTCAGTTTATCACTGTCTGATGGATGGTTTACAATGTTTGCTCACATTACAACCTTTAAAACTTCTTCATTGACTAATGAGCAGTAAAGAAGAACAGGGGCTTATTTTCACTCAAGCAATCTGTTCAAATTTGGTTCTAATTGACTCTAACAGCATAGCCTTTTGGACTTCAGGCAACCTTTCTCTATCAAACAGGAGCGCCCCTCCTGTTGGATATCTTTGGCTAGGAAGAAGCTAAGAGAAATTCAAGCACCTGTGATAGGACATCCAAACACAGAGTTCTTCCCTGCCAGGTTCCCTTAGAACATATTCCAAAATATTGCCATAGATTCAATCTGCCAAGAAACATATGTACCCATTTTCTTCCCCAAATATATGCCTTTCCCAGCTGAAATACTGCTGCATACTTTGAATGCTTGGAGAGCCTTTTCCTTTCATATTCAAATGTTTGACCCCTCCAAACAAGTACTACCTGTTTTTACCACTATTCTTTATCCAAGGGAATAGCAACTTGCAAAAGCTGGATAACTGTCTGCCTAAAGACCTGATAGCAGAAGACTGAACTCGACCCTGTCAACACTTGTTCTCCAATTTAATTGCTGGACAACTTTTTCCATTGTTTTCTTAAATCAACTGACCCAGAAGTTTTTGTAATTAGTCCAGCTAACAGCCCTCATGGGTATAACTACAAGGCTAATCTGCAGCACTGTTTTACTTCACAGGAAAAAAAATAATCTATTTTCGGCAGAACTAAATTGCAAATTGAAAGCATGTCATGCCCAGATATACAACTGGTTAAATTAGTGCCAGCTGAGTCACTTAACCTTCATTTACCTACTTTTTAGCACTTATTCTAAGCAACTACAGAAGTTAATATGTTTTTTTCTTTAACATCATTCTTATAGGTAAGAAAAATAAAATATTCATTACAATTTACTTCCACTGGCTCTTTTAAGAAACTCACCTTTGTCATCCAAACTGTCTGGTTGGATGGTTCATACACTTTGTAATACATTTAGGCCAACTAGAAAACATCTGAAGAAAATAGTGATAACTTCAGGCTGAAAAAACCACAGGATGGCATGCTCAAAATGAATATGTGGTTATACTGTCTTATCTTTTTAGAATGTGTCTAGATGTAAAAATGTTTAGGATGATTTTAGAACGTGTTCAAATGGTAAAATTTTCAAGTAAATGACCGACATTTGTGATTTCTTAGTGCAATCTGACAACATGATAGGATTCTCTCCTGTGTAGTTTCATATTATCACAGAGATCTTAGTATGTAAAAAGAGAAACATTAAACTTCAATCTCCTACATATTCCTGAATGAACTTTAGTAATCCACAAAAAGGCTCTCAATCTGTTCTTGATTTCAGTTAAGAGAAACAAGAATGCATAAAGAGAGAATTAAAAATAGACAGGATCCTCCAGAGGAGATTAGCTTTAATTCAGTTGATTGTCCCCAAAGGCAGAGGAGATTGCAGTTTCAATCTAATAGGCTGGAAGCTGACTGCTTGGAAAGCAGCACAGCAGAAAAGAAACGGGAAACCTGGTGGACTACAAGTTGAACATGAGGGATCAATGCGTTCTTGAGGACTTTGGCCAACAGCATCCTGGGTTGCATCAGGGAAAGCACGGCCAGCAGGTCAAGGAAGGTGATACCTCCCTCCACCAACCACTGGTGCAACCACATTTTGAGTATTGTGTCCACTTTGGGGCTCCCCAGTACAAGAAAGACATGGACAAACTGGAGCAAGTCCACCAAACAGCCACAAAGATGATCAACAAATTGGAGCATCTGACATACGAGGAGAGGTTGGGGAAGCTGGTCTTCTTTAGCCTCCAGAAGAGATAGGACAGGAGTGATCTTTTCAACATGTATAAGCACCTGATGGGGATGGTGGGAGGAGGTAAAGATGACTGAGCCACACTCTTCTCAGTGGTACACAGTGGAAGAATGAGAGGCAATGGGCAGAAAGTGAAGTACAGGACACTACACTTAAGCATAACAGCACCCCCGCCCTCCAAACCTCGACCTTCTTTACTGGGAGGGTGATCAAACACTGGAACAAGCTGCCCAGAGAGGTTCCCAGAGGAAGTATTTCCCCAACTGAACTTGGTTAATAATTCTACTGGAGTTTTATACCTCGGAGCAACAACCTAACCCTTTCTGAAAGAACACTGTTTACTGCCCTCAAAACTACAACGACAATCAGCTGCTCTGACTCAATCCTCACAGGAACAAATCTGCTGATCAATTAAGTAAAGTACATAGTGAAATCCTGACTATTGAAGTCACTGGGAGGTCTGCCACTAACTACTAGGGGAGCCAGGATTTATCCAGTTGTCTCTCTGATGAAAGCTGCAATTTAACTATTAAAAGTTGTATTTTAATTACAAAAGATAAGAGACACGTTAATTATATATCCTACTTTCATATATGAAAAATGTGCTATTACAATAATTTGGACAAGGGTGCTTTAGAATCCCACCACTGCGGACATTTGGTAGTATGCTCAATGATTAATCATTTTCAAGTTTATCTTAGAACACACTGCAAATCCTTCAAATGGCCTATCTTACTTATTTAAAACTAAACTTTATGAAACTCATAATTCAGGATTGCATTTATGCTAAACTAACACAAGTGTTTCTGAATTCCTTGGATGAAAATCACGTTTAAAAAAAGTTAATTCTGAAGTCCCAAATGTAAACCTTTAAGTAAATGGGGTAACATCTGGCTGGTGGCCAGTCACCAGTGGTGTTCCCCAGGGCTCCATTTTAGGGCCAGTTCTCCTCAATGTTTTTATCAATGACCTGGACACAGAAGTTGAGTGCACACTAAGTAAGTTTGCCGATGGTGCTAAATTAGGAGGACTCATTGACTCCCTTGAGGGTAGGGAGACCTTACAGAGAGATCTTGATAGAATGGAGCGCTTGGCAATCACCAACCGTATGAAATTTAACAAGAGCAAATGGTGGATTCTGCACCTGGGATAGTGTAATCCCGGATGTCCATACAGATTGGGGGACAACAGGCTGGAGTGCAGCCCTGCAGAAAGGGAACTGGGGGTTTTGGTTGATGGTAAGCTCAATATGAGTCAACAGTGTGCCCTTGTGGCCAAAAGGGCCAACTGTACCCTGGGGTGCATTAGGCACAGTATAGGTAACCACTTGAAAGGAGTGAATGTCCCACTATACTCAGCACTGGTGTGGCCTCACCTTGAGTAATGTTGGGCAGTTTGGGGCTCCACAATATGAGGATATAGAAATATTAGAATGTGTCCAAAGGAGGGCAACAAAGATGGTGAAAGGACTAGAGGGCAAGACTTATGAGGAACGGCTGAGGATACTTGGCTAGTTCAGCTTAGAAAAGAGGAGACTGAGGAATAACCTCATTGCTGTCTACAACTTCCTCACAGGGGGAGCAGAGAGGGAGGTGCTGATGTCTTCTTTCTGGTGTGCGGTGATAGGATGCAAGGGAATGACTTAAAGCTGCACGGGAAGTTCAGACTGGATATTAGGGGGAAGTTCAGACTGGATATTAGGAAGAAGTTCTTCCCCGAGACGGTAGTCAAGCACTGGAACAAGCTCCCCAAGCAGTGGTCATGGCCCCAAGCCTGTTGGTGTTCAAGAAGCATTTGGACAATGCTCTTAGATACATGGTTTAACTTCTAGGTTGCCCTGTGTGGCGTCAGGACTCAGAGATCCTCATGGGTCCCTTCCAGCTCAGGATATTCTATGATTCTATGAAATCTTCCAAGGCACCAAAGGAAGACTTAAACTAAAGTCAGTAAAAGACATTTAAATGCAGAATTTTAAGGAAAGTTATATTCATGGAATTAGAACTGGCTTAACTGCTCATTATCACTCGATTTCAGGGAGCATACCTGTGTTGCAAGCCTGTGCTGTAGATGCTTTAAAGCTGATAGCTGACACTGTGTTCTTTTGACAAGCTCTCTTGGAAAAAGCCTACCAGAGGCAATACAAACTGTGCAGCCCTTAGAGCTAACAGGATGCCAAAGTCCTATAAAGGAGAGACAATACTGAGAAAGGCATTCTCTTTTGTTATTTTGTCATCAATTTTACACTCCCAGCAAGTGTTCATAGTGGATATAAATGAACCACAGAACACAGGCCTTCTCACTGCAGATGGATTCAGTGCGATGCAGAAATGGGCCTCATGTTTTTTCCTTTTGCTTCATTGCCAGAGCAATTGTTGCATGGAACTTAAATGTCTGCAGTGAAATCTTCCTACATTATATATACTCTTGATTTAAGCTTACTCTATAGTAAGCTTATTCTGCTTTCTCTTCCACTTTCATAATGCATTAAGTTTTTATTCCAAGAGACAAACGACCTCTTTTCTGCTCTTAAAAGAAGTCTGAGTTCAACTTCCACTTCCCACACTGACATCTAAGCAGCAGGGAGTCCTTCATCTAAGATGTTAATCAACAGAAAGTTACTGCCTACAGACTCTCATTGTTCTACGTTAGCACCTCCTATCACAGGATAATCTTACTTGCAACAATTAGCACTGCAGTCTCACACAAACTATGCAGATCAAGAAACAGTGAGGTCCAGCACTTTGCTTTCATATTAAAGCCTAGCTCTCTCCAGCTCAAAGGATGAACTGATTCCCAAGTTTTATTCTAAATATTTAAGCTAGCACTTTTCCGTAGAATAAATTTACCTTCCTTTAATACCATTACAAGTTCTGCCCTGAGTCTGTTTCCCATTTCAATCAGCTGCTGCTTCTCTTGGCTCAGAACTGAGATTTTACTTGCTGCTTCCTTCAGTTTATTTTGCATTCCTTGTAGAGTGCAGCTGACACCATACTGAAGACCGACACCAGGACCTACATCAGGTAACTCTTGTCCAAGATCCAGCATCTTTTCTTCAAGAACTTTGGCTTTTGGCCCCTGAAAAAAACAGGTAGTGCTTATAATTAATATTTTGAAAATGTGCTCTGCGGGTTTAGAGATTTGTACAAATATGCCTTAGAAGCCAGTTGAAGAAAAAGTGTAAAGTTGAAGTCTACAGCCCATTTTTGAGGGTCCATTTTCAAAATTTTGTTAGCAATATAGGGCAATTAAACTGTGGAGCAAAACACTATAACAGCCTGGGACATTTCCACAAATATTGCTAACTGTAAGTGTAAATAATACACAGAGGATAAACAGCATATAACTGTAAACTAGAGAGCAGTTAATTTTAAGATAAAATGTGGAAAAAACTGCTTTACAGCAGATAGCAAGCTACTACAAACCCTTCTTTGTGTAATCATTGCATGCATACACACAGATGGGGTAGATATGACTTAAAACATTGTTTTAAAGAGAAAGGTTTCAGAGTGAAAAGTAAAGATTCTACAACTGGTTTTGTGTCTGCAAACCTAATTGAGTCCACTTTCACATATACATTAGGATAAAGTATTTACCCAAAAGATCACATCCTTGTGTCTCAAGAGCTATATACTGTCCTCTTTCAGCCCCCTTACAGCCCCCTACTTACTACTACTACTACTACAGAGGAGACTTTTCAATATCCATTTAAATACTCATCGTTCACTGAACTATTAATCATCTCCCTATAAACTTTTTAAATACTACACAGTACAACAAGTATCTAAATATGTCACATACATTAAAAGCGTTTTACAAAACTCTTGCTCATATATATATTTACTCTTTTACATATAAACTAGTCAGAAGTGTACCACACTGTAATTGTGCAATCCCAATCAGTTTTCAACTAAATCACCCTGAACACTGTGATTCAAGAAGTACACCTTGAAAGGTGTTATCCATAGCAACAAAAAACCCCAACCACCATGGCCTTAGTGTGTCACACAAGTCCCATTCTCTTATTTCTTTGTAGAGTTTTACCATAAAAGAGGAGGCCCTTGAGAACATACATGGAAAGCATACAGGTCCACAAACACTATAGGGGACAAAGGTGGAGAAGTTAGTGCAGGACTAGAATCTTAAAACATGAAGACAGACACCAAAGTGAAAGAAAAAAAGGAACACCACTTTGGCGTACATAGAACAATTTATATCAAAGCAATTAATATAAGCAGCTGCAAATTATGACATTCTACCGTCATCATATGAACAGTGAACTTAACACACCAAGGCTTAACATAAAGAGAGGTCAAGGTGATGACCAATTATGGTACCACTGGCTGTCACACTATGTACCACCTTCACTGTACCAATAGGCAAAAGCATATCACATGGCTGGGACAGGAATACCAGTTGCTTAAACTTCTATTTTTCCTGAATTTTTCATGAAAACATTCAATAGCATTACACAGAAGATTTTTTTTTTCAGGTGATCGATTGTAAGCTGTAGAATTAGGGGTGGAACTCAGAAATCTTTTTACCTTTAGATCTATGTCCAGAGTAAAACTCTACAATACAAAAGAGAGAAAACATGGAAAAGATGGGTACTGAAAAAAGGTGGGGTGAAAATCTCTCCTCAGAGCTGATATAAACAGAAAAGAAGAAAAATATACGTACACGCAAAAGTCTACACGCCTATTTTACTAGTTTGCACAATAAACTTTCCTCTTTTTCTTTAGCTACATTTTAGCTCTAGAGTTTAGCATTTTGAGATTATGGTCCCAGAACCTCTGTTATATTACATGGAAAAAAAGAAAGCTCTCTGTATTGATGTCACATCTACACCCTCATGTTCAGTTACCACTATACCTCAACAAATGCTAAACGCCCCAAGGTAGAAATATTTTTGCCTGTAATTCATCATGGCATTAAGTACATCCTTAGCATGCAATTAATAAATGTAAGAAGCACAGAGACAGTGTAGAAGAATGTTAAAAGATAAGCACTTCTAAAATCCAGTAAGGAATTCTAATGAAGTTTTGCCCATTGTTTCTAAGATATTCTCAGGACTGTTTCCAGTTGCCAGTCTATGCCTAAGAAGGCTTGTTATGCACTAAGGAAGAAGAAATAAAGCAGAGAGAAGAAATAGACAGGAAATGATAGTTCAACATCAGTGAGGATGGCATTAACTACAATTCCAGCATTTTGTTCAAGTTTTGGCCTGCACATCTGCTATTTACTATGTGCCTATACATATAAAGCACAAGGAATTCAGCATTTCACACTGAAGATGCATATCACTGCCTGAAAAATGTTCTTGTTCTCATATCCAGCCCTGAGCATTCAATTATAGTTTAGCATCATGAAGCAAAGGATTAATCTCTGGCACAGAGAATGTTCAGTTCCTAGCTTACTGTCTCCAAGGCAAAGCCACTCTCTATTTTTCTTTTAAGGCTTTATCCCCACTTAAAGAAATGCAAAGAAAATGAGAATGCATCTTGGACAGTAGTTTGTAAAACATTTTCTGCAACAGAAAAGAATAGTTGGTATAAAATTCAGTTTTCACCTAATTCTGGAAGTGGCCAAAGAGAAAAAATTAATCTGTGCTGTCTATACTGGGACACAATGATTTCCTAAATATAATTTGACAGCGGGAAAAAACAAATCTCCTTCTATATTCGGCAAAAAGATACAACTAAGATTAAACATGATCTGCGCCTCATGGGTTGTACATGTTTTCACACAAGGTTCCCAAGGATCCAAAGTTTTATTTGAACATTGATATTGTTTCAGTTCTTAAAGCGCATAGCTTTTAATGTAATCAGCACCTCTCATCCTTATTTCTTACTTAGCTATTATTTCCATTTTCTTGAACTTAGATGGTTACTGGCGAGTCTTAACAGTAAGAGTAAAGAATGAAACAGATATTGGTAGATTTTACAGATTACTTGAAAATTAGAAAACCCTTGTTTTTCAATTGTATCTTAACCAATCTTACTTTGGACTCTGTTTATTACACCACCAAATCACTGGGACACAGGAAGGGGAGAACATACCGTGACTTACTCCTTACATAATATTAGATATTTGTCCCAGTTTTCAATTCCTTTACTATTTTTCCAAGAGATGCCTCTGTCACACCTTAATGCCGATATTGTTCCTACCCTTTAAACTAACACAAAGGCAATGACATTTGTAAACCCTGGAACTGAGTAAAAACACTCCCACAGCTGGTGAGCTCTTCCTTCGAGGGTGGGGCGAGCTGGCGCTCCGTTATTTCTCCCGGTCACTCCGTGGGGCAAGCATGGGAGCCCACCGCAGCCGGATGTCCCGCTGCTGGGGCCTGGGGGCTGGCAAGCCAGTGGCCACGGCCACTGGCCCTGACAGTACAGCCTCCCCGCCCTGCAGCGTGGGCCAGGCGGGAGCCAGGAGGTTCTACCAGGCAAAGGCGCTCTGCCCTGCTAACGGAGCATGCAATGCAACCCCATCTGCGTATCTACCTCCAACCACTGCTTCACAGGACCTTCTTGTCAGAGTCCAGAAGTGACACAGTATCTACAGTTTCATCTCTACTCACCTTACTACAAGGCATCTTGAAAGATTTTTGGTATTTTAAGAAAAGGCTAAAATAGGGATTTACAATGGAAAAGAGGTGATGCACATAGTTTAAGAATTTGCAAGTGGAAAAATAAATATCAAGGAAGGCTTGAAAGATCTGGAGTGACTTCTGCCAGGGAATGACTAGTCAAAATGTATTTCTTAGAAAGAATGAGCATTAACTGGGCTGAAAAAATCATTGCAGGCTCTCATCTAACTTACACTCATTACTAACTCACCACATAAGTGTATATTGCTTCAATTTTTAATATTTATTCAAACATAAATAATATGTTATCTATTTAATTACATACACACATGTGCATACAAATATTTTAGGTAGTTTAAACCTCTTCATACCTCTTCTGTGTCTGGGTTTACTATAC
The DNA here is from genome assembly GCF_929443795.1 of Astur gentilis. NCBI lineage: Eukaryota > Metazoa > Chordata > Aves > Accipitriformes > Accipitridae > Astur > Astur gentilis. Next base: position 41,015,057 of record NC_064889.1, read on the forward strand.
AATCCAAATTAGTTGAACTGAGTTTGATATTGCTCAAAGTGGTTCCAGTTAAAATTTTGTTTGTGCACGATGAACCTAAAAGAGAAGAGGAGTATAATATGAACGTATATGTATTTATACAGAGTTTAGGCTTTCATAGCAGCAGCTGTTTCAGAACTTTCTCTCATGAATATCCACTTATACCACTTCAGTAGATATGTTGTAAACAGAGCTGAAGAAATATAAAAAATAGTAGTCCCACAATATGCAAACATCAGTCAGCTACAAAATACAGAAATAAGTAGAGATGACACATTAGAAAGGTCAATTCGTGGGTAAGGAGCACAGGGAAGCTTTTATTTTTTCCAATACTGCATTATTTAATCGTTCTTGGGAAACTGGCAATACTAAGTATAACAAGAATAATTAAGACGCAGTAGCTTCTTTCAATCACACTTGAAAAAAAATCACTGATAAATGAAAGTTAATCCTGAAAATTTCTTCTTTTAGTTCCAGTAAAAACGTGAGTCTGAACATTTTGATGTATATGGACAACTGTCCTGGTTTTGTCTGGGATAGAGTTAATTTTCTTTCTAGTAGCTGGTACAGTCTTACGTTTTGGATTTAGTACAACAATAATGTTGATAACACACTGCTGTTTTCAGTTATTGCTAAGTAGTATTTATACCAAGACAAGGATTTTTCAGCTTCTCATGCCCAGCCAGCGAGAAAGCTGGAAAGGCACAAGAAGCTGGGAGGGGACACAGCCAGGGCAGCTGACCCAAACTGGCCAAAGCGGTATTCCATACCGTGTGACATCATGTCCAGTATATAAACTGGGGAGAGTTGGCCAGGGCGGACCACTGCTTGGGAACTAACTGGGCATCAGTGGCTAAGTGGTGAGCAATAACATTGTGCAGCACTTGTTTTGTATATTCCAACTCTTTTATCATTATTATTATCTTCCTTTCTGTCCTATTAAGCTGTCTTTATCTCAACTCATGAGTTTTATTTCCGCCCCCCCCCCCGCCCCCGACTCTCTCTCCCATCCCACTGGGTGTGGGGGGAGTGAGCGAGCGGCTGCGTGGTGCTTAGTTGATGGCTGGGGTTAAACCACGACAAGTCAGGGGAAAGAACAGATGACTTTCTGGAAACAAGAAGTGCCCCTCCAAGTTACTCGCCCATTGTCTTAACAATTTCAGATTTAACATTATAATCTCTTTTAGTGATTTAATATAATCTCCATACATTTCTTAAAAGGACATAAAAAAGATTATTTTAGTTGAATAAAGTATTTCAGCCATAAAGAAAACATATAATACATTTCTGAAAACCTACATTTATCAGCTGAAAAGGATTATTGCTTTACTTGGACACTGCTAAATTCCAGCAGTGGTAAATCTTTTACATATTGGACTATAACATCTTCAAAATCAGTAGACTAACTTTAGCTGCCTCTGACAAAAAAACTATGCTTGAATTTTTTATTTAAAATTATCTGAGGTTTTGCTTTAATTGGTCATTAATGTCTCATTATTAACAAAGCTAGAATACGCTTATATTTATTTAAAATGCCTGCACATTTAATTAGCTTGTGATTTCATGCTACTGTACAAATGACAGTTTAAAACTAATTCTGCAAACTGGTAACACAGAGATCCAGTCTCACTGCAAAATTAAGCGTAACGACAGCAAAACAGATGGTACAATAAAATACCTTTCATCAAACCCATCTTATTTTTTCTGAAATACAGAAAACAATAAACGGTGGCTCTGCAATCGTTTGAAGCAATTAGAAATAGAAATTAAATGTTTACATAGATGAGGAACAGAGATGTATAAAGCAGCTATCTACCCGCCCTTATATAACATGTAAAAGGTGCTAAACACAGGGCTACCTATTCCATAGAAGTAAAAAATGTCATTGAAAAAGTTATACCTTGCCTATTTTTTTTAGAACCCCAAACAGACCAGAGCTGTTTATTCCATTACCATGTTACAGTTCATTTCCTTTCCTCATTTCTCCAGACTTTCAAAAGTCACAAAAGAATGTTTATGAAGAAAAAATCCAGTTTTGTTTCTAAACAGGCCTGCATGAGAGCCAATCAAAAGCAAACTTTACAAATTTTCAGAAATGTACTACAAAATGTAACTAGTTGTAATGGACATACCTTCTGCAGGTTTTAGGTTTTTTTAAATGTATCAGCTTTGACTTTCCTATGAAGGATAATGGCAAAAAAAAGAAATGAAACTGTAAGACATGTTATACTGAAACGTTTCTAAGAGATGCTAAAAATCCCCCAACTAATGTGTGACAGTATCTGGTAAAGGAATGCATTTGAAAGTATTACATATTTCTAACATTGAAATGCTTTTAAATTTTTAGCTTCCTGACAAAGCCACCACAAAGGCCACCCAGTAAACATACTAACAAAGAAGGGTATCTCCTTAACACTCAGCTGTAGTAGGCAGGACAAAGAAAGCTTGATGGGTGCAGGACAAATGAACTGTGATAAGGAAAACAGGAGTCAGAAACAACTATACCTGGAACTGATATCCTATGACCACTTACATATCTACACTAAAAAGGTATAAAAAGTAACTCACTACCTACCCAAAATGAGCCTCTCTGCAAGACCCCTCTGCAAGAGCTTCCCTGCATGCGATCTCCTGGACAGACCAGACCCTCACTGGGGACGCCTGGCTGACTCCGCACTCAGGGATGGGGATCATCTTTGAAGTGAGACTTGTTTTTTTATTGTCAATTAGCCCCACTTCTGGGAGTAGCTTGGCGAGTGTTATACCAGTAACACCTTGGTATAACAGGTGTTATTAAATAAACACCTGTTTATAAATGTATACATTTATAATACATTTATAGACACATGCACAGGCAAAGGTTTGTAAGAAAGACATGGACCTGTTAAAGCAGGGGCCCATGAAAAGGAGCAGAGGGCTAGAATACCTCTCCTATGAAGAAATTTTTTACAATGAGGGTGGTGAGACACTGCAACAGGTTGCCCAGGGAAGTTGTGGATGCCCCATGGTTGGAAATGTTCAAGGTCAGGCTGAGCAGGGCTTTGAGCAATCTGGGCTGGTGAAAGATGTCCCTGCCTATGGCAGGGGGGTTGGACTAGGTAATCTTTAAAGGTAATAATATTTGTAATAAAGGTAATAAATAATATTTGTAATAAATAAATTCTCAGAATCTCAGACCTCTATGTGCTTGTGTATTGTGCAATCCTGAGAACTCCACGGTTGTGATCTTTACACACCCATGAGTTGGGCAGCCCTCATAGGTTGTGATCGTGACCGCTACACTTCCTTAACTGAATTTAGAATTCTGGGGCAAGAGTTGTCACCTTGCTCTGCAAGCTGTCTGTCTTCTGTCAGAGGAAGAGAGGACAACATCTGCTCATCAAGACTCTCCATTTCTTTCCTCATTTGTGCAATAGCAGCCCGAAGGTTGGCATTCTGCTCCTGCAGCTTTTTTATTTCCAAGGTAGGAATATCTTTGCTCAGAGAACTTTTATCATCACAATGAAATATCTGTAAAATGAAAGTACAACACAATAACAACCCTTTATTAATGAGCAATACATATTCTCTCCACAACACCACACACAGAGATCCTAGTACTTTCAATCCATGAACAGACTTGGGAGAAAAGAACCATAGGAAGAAAAGAGATCTGGTTATTCTGGGGATTTACCAGGTGAAAATAGTGCTATGAAGATAACCTGAGATGGGAGAGGAGGCACAGATGGGGAGGAGGATGGCCACAGAGATGGCTCTGTCTTATCGCTGTTGTTCTTTGAAGTGTGCTCTCTCTCTCTCTCTCTCTTTCATGCATGGGTAACCCGTCTCCTTTATAGAACTTACTGGCTCAGCAGCAGTCCCCTTTCTGACCTGCCAAATTCTTGAAAGTGTCATTGGAAATCATTTATTCACAAGAACATAAAGAGGCTGGACATCCTTTGCTAAACTGGAAAAGGAGAAGGAGTGTATGGACTACATCTAGACAACCTGGACAATGGACAACATCTAGAAAACCTCTAAGCACTTCAACTGTAAAATAAGTAGTAATGTCTTCTTTTCGTGCATTAGTTACAGATAACCGAACAGTGAACAATGTAGAAGGAACATTTGTCAGATAGTGATTGAAGCTCTGCCTTCACAAATGCCTTGAAGCCTGACTTTTGGAATTATACTTGGTGGAAGTATGAAGTGATGGCCAAACGTCATTCTTGCAGACTTCCAGAACTGAAGAGGCTGACAAAACCCAGGTTGCCAAAGCTGCTTTAACTACTGTAAAAAACCTAATTTATATTAGTAAACTATGAGCAGCTTCCTTATAGAGTAATACATCCCAGAATCATTCTATTTCTTAAATTTTTGAAGGGGAATTGCTCAGTGTTTTCTTCATGGGCTGCACACGGCCTTAAAGGTTATCTTAGAGATTTAGTTTGGAAAGCTAGTCCTGTATGAATGGAGTGATGGCCTAATCAGGACAAGAATGTGAAACATTATACATCACAAACTTTAAGAACTGCTTTGCTGTTACACCAAAGGTTGCTAGCTCCAGAATCCAATTCTTGACAATAGTCAGCAACATATGTTTAGGAAAAAATATATAAAGAAAGGACAGATACAGAAATGTTTCCTCTTATGTGCCTCCTCAATTTCCAAATTTGCAACTTCGGGGGAGGGAAGAAAAAGGAAAAACAGATGTGACAAAAAGACCCCAAGCACACAGACATTGACTGGAAAACACATTTCCTGGTCACCTGAAATTCCGGTACAATCTTCAGGAAAAAATTCTAGTAGGACCAATGGCATTTAAGGACCAGGATATTAGGGTCCTGACATTACTTACTTCTGCTGTTTCTTCATTCAAAGTGTGATGGCAAACATTTTAAAAGAAGTTACATTAGACCAGTAGCAGTGTATTGTAACTGTGGTTTCATCCAAAGAGAGAATGCAGAATTTAGATTCCACCCCTGTAAAATTCTCTCTAGCTGACGGAAACATTTGTCATCAGCTATTTAAGAAATGCAGATACTATTTGATACAGGAGTATTAAAAAGCCCTGCAATTGTGCAATATACACTCCTACAGTCACTAAATTAATCACAATTTGCAGACCGTCCATACCAGATGTTTTTGAAAAGGAGAAGACCGTTTAATGTGTTTGGAATATTTGTATCAAATGCTGCTAATTTATGTTTCTGAGCCCAAAAAATGTTTTTATTCAACCCTAACCTTATATTGTTGCAAAGCAGCAGTTCTGCCTCTTGAGAGGGAAAGGCGATCCATGAGGCCCTGCACATATGACATGTGTCAGCAAAATACTTCAGTCTCAACATTTACGCCTTGCAGAGCCTCAAACGATACTTGTTTTCTGTCTCCTCCATCATCCCCACTTCCTTCAGTCCTCTTATTTCCCCAGTCGTAAGTCTCTTCTGTGAACGTGATCTGCAAGTGTGATTGGAATGCTAATGGCTTTCAAATTAAATTTCACTGTCATAAAGCCAACTGCTGCCCTACAGCCTCTCTCTTGTGGCTCTTTCTGCCCTAACAGAACAGGGAATGCAGAAGATGAGGATAATCTCTGTTCTGCTTTTACAATCTCTCCAAGGCTGTTAAAGTGAGAAGAGGGGAAAGGGCGATTGAAAAGGCATGAAGGAAAAGGCACCAGTAGGTATCAATACATTACCCAGCTGTGTTCTGAATTTTAGGGTGCAGAACTTCATCTCAGCCTGCAACATACACATGAACCATTGCAGTTTGAAACAGGAATACAGCTGTTCCAGATTTTTGCTAGTGGAAAAGGGTCTAGACGGAAGATAACATAATCATCCAGAAGCACTGTAAGCAATTCTTTCCTTATCTGTGCACTTGTATGGTATTATTAGTATGCTCCAGTTAGGCAGACATCAGTTACAAGCAAGATTTTCCACACCGGTGTGTTTCACATCTCCGTTGCTTAATTAAAGGCCAAGAATGACTACTGCTGTACTTCTAGCAACCACATGGAGTCTCAGGCCAATTTGAAGAAAGGACCTGTATGCTGAAGATACTGTATCAGGGTGTATTTAATCTTTCTTGCCTCAGTCATCTGAGCCAGATGGTAGCCAACATACTATTCCTTCTTTAAGAAGACTCATTGACACAAATGTTACCAATTTTGAACTTTTAATCGCTTTCCCCCCGTTTGTTTACAATTCATTTTGTACAGAAAAATTAAGAGAAAAGGTTCCATTTCAGAATAATAAATTTTTTTTTGTTATTTGTTTTTTAAACAATGGCCTTTCATGTAAATCAGAGACAAAAATGGTTTTGCTGAGATGGGTACTGCTTATCCTACTGGCCAAATGTGCAAAACAGAGACAGAGTATATTAACAACAGAAGGAAAAGTGTGACAATGAAAACAAAGTCTTACCAACAACAGTAACAGTCAGTTACAGTGCAAGACACAGTGAATGTGAACAGTAAAAGAACCACCCCTCCCCAACCCTGATTCTCTTGGTATTTGAACGATCAATGTGCAAATCAGTCCAGTTTGAAACGAAACTGGAAAAACAACTTGCTCCATAGTAAGCTTTTGCTAGCAGTCTACTTTTGTCTAATTTATTATAAAAATTGTTTTCAGGAAGTATCTTTGTGAATACAACACTTCCTGCATTCAGAAACCACTAGTCTTCCTTAACACTGCTTTTTCTTATCAGCAAGCGCTGATAATACTCTTAAATGCTCATTGTTGAGCATCTGTAGGTGCCCAGTAGGGCGCGCTGCAGCACACTCTTTTTTTTCACTCTTCTACAAAAGACCATCTTTTACTCATAATGCATTAACCTTCAGCACTGCTGAAAAAAGCATTACGTTTGCAATTTTGAATGGCTCTTTAAAATACATTTATTTTTATAAGTAGCAATGAAAGGAAAACTAGTTTGTGATACTAAAATAAAATACATTATTTTAAACAGCTGGCAAATTAGTGTTTTGAAGCATTGCTTAAAATTTTAACTTTGCAACTTTAAAATCTGCCCTGAATTGCAACTAACACAGAGACTCAGGAACATTCCAGAAATCGATTCTTCCCATTCTGATGTGCCATGATGGTACAGTACATTGTCCTGCTTTGGAGCAACTGTCTACATCAAGCTTGCTCCTTTTGCTAGTGAGTAATGGATCAGAGCCATAATGAAGCCTCTGACAACTAATCTATGTGTATTCCAGGCTAGATATGCCTATATTTTGAGTTAAACATATGAAACAGATGAATGGCTTACAAGAAGTCCAATGGAAACAAGCCCCATAAAGGAGGGAAAGTGGAGGATGTCAGTATCTAAAGGACAAAGGGTGCAGAGATTAAAAAAAAAAAAAAAAAAAAAAGAAAAAAAAAGGAAGGAAATCAAAGAAACAGATATTTTAAATCACAGGACAGGTCCTTAAAGCATACCCCTTTTGGCTCTGTCAAAAAACTGCCTTCACAGAAAAATAATTTGACTTCATTGTCTCATTTTCTGTATGTGAAATGGACAATGCTGATTCATCTCTCAGATCTGTTTCTATGCTACACCTATTGATGCCTATGAATCATTTTGAGAAGACAATGGTAAAATAAAACACTGGACTAAATGCCTGCATTCTAAATTTTGTAAACAAGTGTTTCCTCTGTACCCATGAGTTTATTAGGCAACTGGTCATTGAGAATTACTGTTATCCCATTGTGTAATAGTCTCAAAACAATAAACATGTATTTAATTTTTCAGAAACAGAAGCTTGTACACTTCACAAAATAGGATTCCCCCCCTACAAAAATACCTGTGTTTTCCAGGACAAATATTGTTCCCTTGATAGAATTCAAGCTGCACTGTGATCTGAAACTCTTTTTGGCCTGGGGCTGGTCTAACTAAGATATCTTTCTTCTTCTGCCACAATGCCAAGAGAAAAGCAGTGGCATCTCTCAAGCTGGCTTAACTTCATTATAAGGGAGAAAAGACTGCTATTGGAGATTGTCCATGAAAATTAATCTTGTCTCTGATCAAATATATTTGATGAACTCCTGTGCATAACACAGAATTATTGTTTTAGAGATTTTTGAAAGAAGAACAAAGTCATGCCTCCCCTGAGAAACATCATGACGGAAAGACTCCATGACTCTCTATGCAACAGATGGTTCTTAAACAGCATTAATTTGAAATTCTCACCTGCTCTCTGGCTGAAGACAGGCTTTGTGTTAGATCCTCTGATTTCTGATACCAATTACTTTCAGCGTTCTCACAGAGCTGCTGCCAGTCCAGTTCTGCTTGCATTTTACTCTGTTCCAGAATCCATTTGTTCTCAGCTGCCAGACACAGTTGTTTAAGCCTACAATACACAGAGCAAAGCTGTTGATTTCAGCAGGATAAATACTGAGGATGTTTTGTGTTTGTTTTCTGTTTGTTTTGTTTTTAAATCTCAGCCTTATTTGCTGTCCTCGTCTTCTTTTCTTGTTCTGTTTTCAAAATTACCTGTTTTATTCTATTCCACTCTAAGTGTTTTACTGGACAAAAGCATTTTAATTGCTTAGAGCTCCTAGGGTCCATCTATATGGGTATTTAGAATCAGCTCTGGAGGTCAGCTCAAATGGCATAAACTAATCTTCAACACCGATACTGCTCTTGGCAATACTATCCACAGCACATTTCCCATTTGCTAATAACAGTAATGAGATATAAACCAGCTAGGAATTAAAGTTGTTGGATTGTCAGGGTAAAATTCCTAAGCTCAAAGGCTGCTGCATATACTTACATTGAAAATGCACTGCGGAAAGAGAAGAGATAGGAGGTGCACAAAACGAGACAAACCTCATATTCAGAATTTAAGGACTTTCAAGACAGGTTCAATTGTCATATGGCTGAGCTTATAAAACACGAAGCTGTCAAGACTTCAGGGCACTCTTAAGACTGGTTGTAAGTGTCACTTTAGACAACGTCTTAAGTCGTCTTTACCATTCTGTATCTTTCTGGAATTTGGCCAAGTGTGCCCTCAACTTATCTTCCTGTCCACACATTGATTGAATTTGGAATTCTTTAGAGGCAGACTCCTTAGAAATCTCAATCAGATGAGAATCTTGGCCTGGTTTCAGCACTCAATTTCTTCTTGAAGTCTACATACAAGAAATGCCCCCCTCCTATGTTAATACATACTTACTTAAGACAATTAACAAAACATGTGATGCAATCTTGGATATAAAACTGTTCAATTACTTTTTTTTTTTAATTAGGAGTTCAGTGGGACGTTTTAATGAGCCAAATGCATATTGTAAACTATGCATTTCCAGTAATACAAAATGCAGGCCACCTAAGCAATTCTTTAGTTTCCAGTGGCCTTCTTGGACTGGCAGCTGCCTCTTTCCAGGCTGGCTATGAAAGAAGTTCTTTTCTTCCGGTGTGCTGTTCCTTCTCTAGGTTCCCAGATACTTTCTTTTCCATGTGACCTCATTTTCTTGTTCAACCTTGAGGAGATGCTTCTTGATTATGTCAGTCATGAACCTGAAGTTTATATGCATATATTGAAATTTTGCTATAAATTTTGTTGCAATAATATACATAGAACAGCCTGGGTTGGAAGATCATCAGGTCCAACCTTTCATGGGAAAGGTAACCTAGATGAGATTATCTAGTACCCTGTCCAATTGTGTCTTGAAAACCTCTAGTGATGAGGACTCTACCATGTCCATGGGGCAATTGTTCCAGTGACTGACTGTTCTCACTGTAAAAAAAATAAATTATTCTTTACATTGAGATAAAACCTCTCCCAGTGCAACATGTACCTGTGGCCCCTTGTCTTCTCCATGTGGCTCCTTGTGAAGAGAGAGCCTCCATACTCTTTGTAGCCACCCTTTATGTATTAGAAAACTGTAATGAGGTCCCCCTGAGCCTTCTCTAGGGAGAAAACTCCTTCAGTCTTTCTTCATAGGGCAGGTTCTCCAGCCCTTTGATCATCTTTGTGGCCCCTCCCAGTCTGTCCGTGTTTTTTTTCAATTGTGGGGACCAGAACTGGACACAGCACTCCCAAGTGTGGAATCTGTTTAACCATTAATTACTGTGAGATTTTCACATAAATAAGTTGGGCACAAAACGGGTAAGTATGATGTTCTGAATTTCTTTCATCACACCTTATGAAACAGGATAAATCAAGTCACTCACTTTCTAATAAGAGCATCTTTCTCTCTTAAACAAGCACTGTGACTCCATTCTCTTCTGCATAGCTCAATTTCCAGATTTTTATATCTCATCTGCAGTTCTCTCATCTGCTGCTTCAACTTTTTAAATTGTTTGACTTGGTCTTCTTTCACTGAAGCTGGCATTGCATCCTTTTCCTTGGCAGCATGAGCTAGTTCTTCATGCCTAGAAGATGTAGAGAGACAGAATAAAGTGAGGTTTCAAGGAACACAAGCACATTATTTTCTAGTACTGTTGATTTACTTTCTTATCAGTTTTGTTTGAACAAATTCAAAGAATCATTGTCAAAAGCAGTGGAAACAGAAATCAATATATGCTTGTCTGTGGACCAGGTTGCAGGGAGGTCTTTTGCGGTTGTTTTTTCGAACTAAGAATGCCACTATTTAGTTGGTCTTAGGACCAGGACTGAATGCTTCTTATATCACTGCACAGAGCTTAACTCCAATTTATCACAGAACTTTAAGTTTGTGATTAGCACAAAGAACAACACTATTTCACCTAAATATAGGATCAGGGTCATCCTAAAAATTATTGTTGTGTTTTTTTTTTTTTTTTTTTCCTAAGATGACTCATAGAGAAGCCATTTTAACAGGTGAACTACTCCATTCAACATACTCTTTTACCGTACTGAAAATATTCTTTATGGTAATCGAACAATTGAAAGACAGCTATGATCAGGTGGCCCAAATAAGAGACTGCAGGAATCCATGGAGAAAAAAATGCTTCCTTGAGTATTCAGTTTTCAATCACAGATTAATTTCCTGAGCATGTGCTCACACAAAAATAGAGACCAGGTTTAAAACAGGACAGAAGTGAGTTGTTAGAAGAAAATACCACCAAATAGTACCTACAGAAAACTCACATTTAACAGTAAATAAAAAAGGAGACATGCAAGTAATAGTTGTATAAAGTTCTTACCCTCTGAAATTGACCTGCGTATTACTTTTCAAAATATATCCAAAATTTTGGATATAAAGGATTAAAGCAAAACAGAAGGAACAGAAACTGAACTATGAGTAAGTCTTCTTTCTTAAGTTTGAACTAGTGATGAGTAAAACATAAAAGATAAAACCCCCAATAATACTCTGGTTTGAATGAGTTATTTTCTGTCATTATATTCACAATCTGTCTGCAGCTGCTTGAGAAAGTATAAAGTTGTGACTGAACATTAACTGGACTTACTGGATTTAAATCAAGTGTGTGAAATATGAGACACCAAAACTAGCCACACACTCTAGAAGTGGGATGAGCTAAGTTTTTTCATTATATTTACCGCTTGGAAGAGGTAGTCCTTTTTGCAGTAAAAGCAGAAGATACCATTGAACCATTAAAACTTCTAAGATGAAACTTTATTTTTAAAGCGAGACAGGTTACATCCAGAAAGAACATAGCAGAATTAACCTGAATCCATGCGACTTAGCAAATATTTCATACAAACCTCTTTCTGTTGTAATTAAATGTATTACTAGATCAATTAATTCACATACACCATCCCAAGCTGTTGCTAAAATAACAGTATGTGAGGAAGAGTAAGTTGAAAAGTGTTGTGGAATTGCAGAGTCTGTGAACAAAAGTTTATTGCAATCATAATCAAAATTGTACAATACCAAGCATCTTTCACAGGAAAAGCAGAACTTAGGTTGAACTGGTTTTCTTTCTCCAGTCTCAAATCAAAGATTTCTGCTGTTTCCAGTGATTCTGGCGTTTGCATTCTCATCTCTTTGAGGGCCTCCAGCTCTCTGGTCAGCAGCTTCACCTTAGAATGGAGGAGAGTAAGATTTAAGAATTCTAATGAGAGCCTGATATAACCTAATTTTTTAAGAGATCCAGAGCCCTTACACAGTTGAAGTGTTAGCATCAGCTCCAGAAACAAACAAAATGGTATAGAAAGTTGTGAGGTGGTTTTTTTAATTTATTTTTTTATTGGGGGGGTGGGTCTTTTGTTTGCTTGATTTTTTTTTTTTAATTTGTAAGTAACATTTTGCAAGGTATAAGCATTAGATCAACAAAGCTCTTAAAATAACAGCAGAGGTTATAAGTTATGGGGAAGGTGTTTTAAATTTATACTCCCATACCACTGCTAAATATCCATTTTGTATCCTCTTCTTACACCTATTGCCTACAGTAACATTAATCCTCTATACTACCCTTTCCCACCTCTGCCTAAAGTTCCTTTTACACAGTTTTTTATTCAGTGACTTCTTGGCTTCCCCTACAGCTGGCCTCAGTAACACCTGGGGGAAATGAGTACAGGTGACCTCTCCTTCCCTTGCTTAACACTTCCGCCACCAATTGCCCCAGGTGCAATAATAGACATAGAACATAGAATAGACATAAAATAATAGACATAATAGACATAATAGACATAAAACCCCAAACATAACTCAATATAGACAACATGTTTCATAAAGAAAGAAAAATATATAATAGCATCTAGCATAAGAGGCCTACTGAGAGCCTTTACATTCAGACGCAGCTGCAAGCAGTATTAAACTGAAACAGTGTTACGGATATCTAATCAAGCACTCAAGTCTGAAAATTGCAAAGATTAAAGATTTATACTGAAGTGCTATCTGAGTTATACTGCATATCGCAGAGTAAGCAATATGTGCAAATTTACATTTAATAAATATATATGTAGTTGCAGTTCCTTTGTTCATACTGAGTCAACAGCAGTTGGTCATATCATAGAATGGTTTGGGTTGGAAGGGACCTTACAGATCATCTATTTCCAACCCCCCCCGCCACGGGCAGGGACACCTTCCACTAGACCAGGCTGCTCAAAGCCTCATCCGACCTGGCCTTGAACACTTCCAGGGATAGGGCAGCCACAACCTCTCTGGACAACCTGTTCCCTTGCCTTACCATGCTCACAGCAAAGAACAACTTATTTACATCTCATCTAAATCTAGCCGCTTTTAGTTTAAAGCCATTACCCCTCATCCTATCACTACATGCCCTTGCAATCATGCAATCTTTATAGTCAAGACCACAGTAAGACAACATGGTTTCAGGTCCACTACTACAGCAGCGTCCTTCAAAGAAGGCCGAAGACAAAGCAAGAAAACAAAACCAGAAACTAAACTCCAATTGTGTCAACATTCAAGATGCAGGAATCCATGGATACCACTAATGGCCAGGCAACGTTTCGGTACCCTAATAAGCCTTTGGCAAGGTGAAGTTTGTAGGCAGAAGTAATTTATTTTATTAGACAAAAATCAACACAGCTGGAAAAAGCTGGCAATCTTTTATGCATACAAGCCCTCTTTCTGAAAGCTTGTCTGCTTTTCCTAATACTATCAGTTGGTTTAATGTGAGGGTTTTTTCCCCCCTCTACCTATAAACCTTGGTTGGTTGCATTATTAAGCTATCAGTTAAACCACGACTGAAGCAAGTGAACACAGGCACCAGAGAACCACCCAAGTAATGTTGGATGATGATTAATGAAGACTGCACACACAGAGAATATAGATTTTGGAAAAGTGAATTCTTGGAAAGATGAGACAGGCCTTTCAAAGACCTATATATAGTTTTTGGTTGTGTAGGAAAAAACCCAGTCACTATCAGTGAAATTAAGATGCATACCACAAACACCCCTGCTTTCTGCTATCCTGGAAACAATCAGTTCAATACATAGGTGGAGGAAAAAACAGCAACAACAACAGAGTCATCTTTTCATGCATTTCACACTGGAATGACTTGAGATTATAACAAACACATTCCATTCTGTGAGTAAAGGGTAACAGCTTAAAAGTAAGTTACCTTAACTTCAGGAGACAGAACTAAGTTACCCATTTCAATTGTCTGCTTTTGAAACTCGCATTCTCTCTTTTTCATTTCTGCATCAAATTCAGCTAGCAGTTCCTACAAGGGGAGCAACAGATAGGTAACACTAGTACTATGGTACTGATGGAAACACTGTATTGTCACAGGCTTTTATAATCACTGTACAAGGGGTTTAATCATTGCATAATCTTTCTCTGCTGTAATGAGAATCAGAATGTACTGAATGAAAGCTATCATCTGGCCTATGGTAGGGCCCCTAACATGACTTGTACAGCAAAGAGGAATTTAAAGAAACACATCAGTCAAATGGCATCCTTTGCAAAATAAGATCAGATTCCATAACTGGGGTGGGGTGGGAAGAGAAATAAAGCAGCAGCTTATTTTAAGGAAAAAAATCCACCTTACAGACATTAAAGTTCTTTTCCTTTATAGACACCTGAGCATTTGTGATATGTCAAAGACTGTCCATTATGGAAATACCTGATCTTTTAACTTTTAGAGGAGCAGAAAAGTGCTGTATCTTCCCAGTGCTAAAAGCTGTGGGGTTTTTGGCTTGGTTTGGTTTTGTTGTGTGGTTTTTTGTTTGTTTGTTTGTTTTAAAACTGGACACTTTACTTAGCAAATGGGACCAAACAGTCCTGAGCTTTATAAAAAGAAACTGAATTAAGTTATTTCAGCCTTTTTTGCCACAACTTAAAGTAAAATTTTAAATATAAAATAATATTAACAGAAGTTAAATTTATATGATAAGCACATGAATAAAGGGATTTTGATTATTATCTACAATCTACTACAAGCAGTTAGGACAACTATCTTCTTACACGCGTGTGCACACACACACACATACATATATAGGGAATTAATGGTGATAAACATTTAACTGTTTCCCTCTATTCTTCCAGAATGACAATAGAAACAGTGTTAAAGCACAAAAAGTGGTCACTAACAAACCACATGAAAAAAGATTTAAAAGGTAGGTCATAGAGACTTGTAATCACTAGTCTAAGGTTTTTGAAGAGTGAATACTTGCAGAACTACTAAAAAGCTAAGAAACTATAGCCTTACTGAAAAGTTGTCAGAAAATACTACCATGTTTTCCACTCTGGAAATAAAAGTGACAAGAGAGCTGCTGGGAGACAGGAAGCTACAGGAAAGACTTTTTTTTTTTTTCCCTGCATAGCTGTTGAATTTTAATTTAAAGGAAAATAATCAAAACAGTCATATTTTTTGTCATACTGGGGAAAACAAAAATCTGTTGCTAGAGGACTTTACTTTTCAATCCCAAGTAAGAACAGTCCTACAGAAAGGTCATTCTGGTGTGAAATTCCTCCAAAGTAACATTGCAAGGTATTCAGAATCCAATGCACAGAAATTAAAGACACCAGTGAAGACACCACTGAAGAAGTGTGAAACTCATTCTTCACAATACCTATGTTTCCTAAGTGTATAAAAAACTGTTCGTAAGGGAGCCATGGATTTTTCAGAAATTAAACTGTTGCAGTGAGTGGCCATTCAGGTGCCTAGACTGATATAGTATTAAAAAAAGTGTTTATGAGATACTACTTCCAGGCATTCAATTGATAAAACGTGATTGAAACTTGAAAACAAGAGGATAAGGTCACAAAGAATTTTGGCTATTTGATGCAATATCATGTGTTAGGTTAGTGGAATGACTGCAAAGAGACCCAATGGCAAGCATGTAAGATGTGCTGCTTTAGTTTAGCTGCTTTATCTCCATAAACAATGGATACACCACACTGGAGGAGAAAAAAAAAATTAAGAGAAATAGTGTGTACTAGATGATGTGCCCTTACGCTTGCAGAACAGCAGTTAATCAGCTCTATCATTACAGTTTAACCACATAACACAAACATAACTTCTGAATCAGCCAGTTATTAAGTATTGTTCAAGTGAAAAGTGAACCTATTTTGGGTAGGTTCATAAACTGTCTTTGGGGAGCCCATGGGTAAAAGACTCCTGGATGAAGATGGGTTTAGCAGGACTACTATACTGAGGGCAGCAAGATTTGGATTGGCAGGTGTTGGGTGCAAGATGTAATTGCCTAACAATCTCTTTCACAACTTCCATTTATGTTATATATTGGTTTGGCTGACAGGCCAAAATTAACCATTCTAGTTCTAATGACTAAACATATCCATGTGTAAATAATTAAAAGTCATTTTATTAAAAGTATCAAATACTTTTTAATACAAAACCAAAGAAGGACAGTTTTGTTGTTCTTGAAAGTTTGTAATATATAGAGAGAGGTGACAAAATGGTCCCCCTAAGGTATCACAGTTGAAAGACAAATTTCACTGTTAGTAAGATTATCCTTTTATGATGAAATTATAGCAATATAGAGGCAGAAGGGGGCAAAAAAAGCCTTGTAATTAGGAGTATGATAAACAATTTACCTTTACCCATCTTGCCTAAGGCTGCCTCTATTTTCTAGAAGCTGACCTTTCCTGCAGTTTCAAGGTTAACAAATTTAGTAGTGTGCTGTCTACATAAAATAATCTTACACAATCTCAGATTACTAGACACGTTCTTAACAGTCCCTTACAAGGGGCAGCTGTCAGACAAGCAAAGCAACAGCTACTACACAAGTACTGCATAATTTTCTAAACTGTCATTACAAATCTCATCAATTTAAGAAAAAAAAAAAAAAAAGCTTATACAACTACAGGAACGTTAAACCAGAACAATCTAATAAAAAAAAAAAGAAAAGAAAAGAAAAAAAGGATTGCTAGATGGCGCCACAGCAACAACATTGTTTCTCCATATTCTTATACCTGCTTCTGACAAGCAAGCTCTCCTTCCAGTTCTTGGATTTTTCTCTCCATGTGATGTTTCAGGTTCACATACTCCTCATGCTGATGATCTATGTGACTGTTCCTAGAGCTATAAACAAAAATAAAACAAATTTACATGAAAGACCATCTCTGGTGACCTAATGAGGCACACACATGTACAATTTTTTGAACAATAACACATAACTATAAATACAACATGCTATAATTTCTTAAAGAAACAGTCACCATAAAATTTTTTTCTCATAAGTCGAAACCAATTGTAACAGTACATGCTATTTCTCAAAACTATACTTCAAAAGTTAGTTGCATGTGAAATACCAGGGATCTGCTGAAAAGTAGTGCAAGACTTCCACTTAAGTATAAGAGTTCCTCCTCCACCCCAAAAATGCTGTTACATAAGAAGAAATTGCAAAACAAGGGCTGCCCAGCAGAAATCCAAGCTTTTAGATACATTTAAAAACAGAAGCAGCTCTGTATCTTTTCCTCTCCTCCCCCAGTATTTTTATTTGCTATCAACAAAAAAAATTTTCTCTGAGATACAGTGAAAGAATACCAGTAAGGCCAGCATTTCAAACAAACTCAAAGAGATGATACTCCTACTATGACCAGTAAGTTCTCTAATGATACACTGAACCTTTTCAAGCTTTGGATTCATCCCTGCAAGACTCAACAGGTTTGGTGCAGCCTGTTACATGGCCAAACAGACCTGGACAGATATCATGCAGTTCTGCAACTTCTGATTACTTCCAACTCTGTATTACAGTTATTTTATATAACTGAACGACCGCTGCATTTGGTTAAAGTTGATCATAAAATAACTATATAGACAGAACTGCAAACTAGAACTGGACAGTCACAAACAGCTAAATGCTTATTCACCTTCCTATTCTGCTAGATTTTGCTTTCAAATTTACACTTCGCCAGAATTGATCTGAATCCTATAGCCAACACTTATGCATATAAATAAAGCCTAACAGAAGCGTCATCTCAGTGTAGTCTAGACAGGCACTTTTACAGCCCCCTTGTTCATCCCACAACTCTCCAGGGCAAGGCAGATCAGAAGCATAATTGCTGTACTGCTCAGTGATTGGTATTCAACTCAGCCTAGCAAAGAGGCAAGGCTGGGTGTAAAAGACTCAAAGTCCTCCTTCCATTCCCAAAGTATATGCTCTATATAAAATTCCTGAACTAGCTTTAAATGAATTTGCATATGCTCCAGAACCACAGTAACATCAGTCAGAAACCTTTGAGGAATTCCAGATCCATGTCCAGATCACTTCTAATAACTACAAAAAAGTTATTTAAAACTTACCCAGCTATCTCTGCATTATAGATGCAGTTTGACCCAGCACACTTTACAGCCGTTACCATTTTAAACAGAGAATAATCCCAAAGATACTGTTATATCTGAAGACAGTAGTTAAATTAAACAAGAATGATGTGCAGGCAGATCTCAAGAAATAAGCATTTATCCCCTGCTGCAGCAAGATTTAGAAGTCTATATGGAGTAATAAAAATTAGTGAGAATGGCCAAACTAAACAAGTGCATTGCTTTAGCTATCTTCATCTTTTACTTGGTTGCATTAGTCATAAATCTTGGTCCTGTGACTGGATATGCCCCAACAGACTTCTTTCCTTCACAGAGGCCTATCAGAGAAGGTGGGACAAAATGTATTTGAGAGTGCACAAACCCGACTCCTACTATAAGATTAGCTTGCAATAGCTTAAAATAGTTGAAGGGCTGAACTGTTTGTGTTGAATACACAGCAAACATAGCAACTAATGTCTAGTAACCCTAGATATTACTGACCACAGTTGATACCATTATCATTTGTCTCCTCACGTACACAGAAGACAAGTGCACGTGATATAACACACATGAGACATATCACAACACTTTGAGACTCACCTCATTTCCCAGAGGTGTTTCAGTGCCCAAGGAAAAAGCATTTCCTTCTGACAAATCCTTTTCTGCTCCCTACACTGATTCCCTTATAATCATACCATCTCCACCCAGTCATATCATCTCCCCAACATACACCCTTGTAAATTATGTAGGGACATGCTGTATGTTTAAGAGCATCCTCATTTTCACTTAATGCTATCCCTTCTCTAACATATTGCCAGAAATCAGGCAAGTCACTGTGGAAACCAAGATATAGCAGGTGTGAAGATAGCCCAAGTCACTTCTGTTAGCCCTCACTCTGTTCATGTTCTAGGTGTTCCTCTGTCAGGATAGACAATCTTACCTCCATGCTCAAAGTGCTCCCTACTGTATGAATGATGTTACTGCTTTACCTCAATCCAAATGCGTCTTAGAGAAGCTAAACTTCTCTTCTCCTTAGTATTCTATGGAAGTCACATCTCACCTGCAAAACCGTTCCAGCTCTAACTTATGTTCTTCGATGCGTTGTTGATAGTAATGATGAAGCTTGCATCTTCTTCTTCTTTCCTTGACAAGCATTTGCTCCATTTTACCCAGTTGTACTCGAAGATCACTAATCTCTGCCTGTTTAGCATTTTCAGATGTTTTCAGACGAGTGACTGTGACATCATAGTGTCCTAACTCTTTATCTCTCTCTTCTAAAATTCTTAGGTTATAGACAAAATCTTCTTTCAATTTGTTAAATTTTTCATGCATGACTTGGAGTTGCTTTTTGACATCTTGCAGCATTTTCTTTTGACATAGGAGCTGGCAAGCATGTAGCTCTTTCCCTTCTTTTTCTTTCCACTGAAGGAGATAATTTAGTTCTTTCTCCATTCGTAACACTAGTATAAATCTGAAACAAGAGCTGACAGAAGATAGTTAAGGCTGATAACTAATACGAATCAAGTATCTCATCGCTCCCAATCTACTACATAGCTGATAATTAATTACCAGTGAATTTTAAATTTAAATTGTAAAGCTTCCCAGACCATCAGGCATTTGCCATCTGTAGAAGCAGAATTTACTTTTATTTATAGTCATGCATTGTCCAGGGGTAAGACTTCCCAAATTAGTTATGAAATGTCACTAAATTTTGGGGTGGGAAAACATAATTTTCTCCTTTCTTTATACAGATTGAAAATAGAGGCATAAAAAGATTTAGTCACTGTAAACTGCATGTATATTTCTCTTTTCTTGAAGATGTTTATGACAAGTCACGTCACAGTCCAGCCTTCTCTTATATCAATATTAACTGCTGTATCCCATTTGTCTTCTCCTCCCACAATTACTCATGGGACTACAAAGCTACTGTTCTGTCCACAGTTAAATCCACCTTGAAGTTTCTTTTCAGAAAGGCCAACAGGTATGAGGAAATAATTGTATTTCAGTAACATATTAAAAATCTGTATCTTTAAGAAGAAAATAAACAACATACAGGTCACGCTTTTACCAGTAAAACCCTTTACCTGCTTCAATTCCATCTCTTCCTATTGTTTATTCTCCGTATTTGCCTCATATCCAATCATAAACTGTGTAGAAGAAGAAACATTATTTCTAAGCACCATGGTTGCTTTAAAAAATATGGCAATTTCTCCAGAGATTTTCCCAAATCTCTGGAGTCAATACAGCTTCTCTCATTGTACAGTATTATTCTGTGTCAGTGGTTACAGATAATCCCATCTGGATAAGCACAGGGATGCAGAGAACAAATCAGACAAGCATGCCTTTCAAATAGTGGCTCTTTAATCTCTTTAAATGAAAGAGAGATTTCCAGATCAGCAAACATGATGCAATACCTCTATGCTAAAGGATGCCACAATTTAAACAACATTTTTCTTCACAAACAAACTAGACAACTCTAATTCTCCAGGATCAAAAAACAAGTCTCTGATCATTGGACGTGACAAGTATAAAAAAATTCAAGCTTGCTCTTACCAGGTACAGTGAGTAACAACCACTGCTAGAGGACACAATGATCTGGTGGTCTTTCAATTCTGTTGGCCTAGATTTCACATTTATCCCTAAGGCAATTAAAATAACATTATATTTTCTTTTCATATTCTGCTTCTTGTTGGCAACCTCCAAATCGTGCTACCATGTAGAAAATAGTGTAAGTAGTATCTTCTTCATTTGGGTAAGCAGAAATAGGTATTTTTTATAAAAGTCACTGTCATGGATATTCATGAACAGTACTGCCTCCCTGCCTATAACATGCAATGCTAAGGAACATTTATTCTTTCTATATCTTCCTTTCAGCTACTGTTGCTCCAAATGCATCTGATGGCTACCACAGTTAAAAAGATTAACTAAATCTGACTTCTTTCCCCCCTCCACCTCAATCATAACTACATCAAAGATAAAAAATGCCTATGAGATGCTTTCTGGATTCAAGGCACTGAAAGAAACTATGCTCACTCTACACCCATTAAGGTATCAAAATACTTTTGTAAGTGCCTTTTAAAAACCTGATGTATGCTTCATTAGCTAAAATTAGCAATACATTATTAGACAAGACCTTTGTGTAAGGAATCAAAAGCAAAACCACAGCTCCACCCTATTACTTCCTTGAAATCATCAAACTGAAGTCACAACTTTTCCTGGAAAGAGGTGGTTAAGAAAAATGATACTTCTTTTACAATCTCTCTCTACAATTATCTTAAAATTAAAAGGCACCCCACAGTTCCCTATAAAAACAATCTTCCTCCCCATCTCCATATATCTCACTTAAATTAATGGCACTGGTAAATTGGAAGTGGTATCCTGAGGTGAGTCGGGGTTACACATAACATAGGAACCATTCATTTCATATAAGAATATGAATCAATGAGCCTCCCTGTAATTTTAAAATATTGCTTTCCATCACAGAGAGCTGTATTTCTTAGAAATGCAATTTAATAGGGGAGAAGGGAGCATTTTGGCTTTGATAGCAGCAGTATTAATAATTGCATGTTAGTTTCAGTAAAGACCATAATGGAAATAACGGTGTAATTTAAAATATAAATTGCACCAATTGCCTGGATGTCTTACAGTCAAAAGAAGAATAGTAAACCTATATATGATGACATTAAAAGATTACTTAGGAAACAGCATACATATAAGTAAGAGACAACATCTTACAACAAGCACAGGCTACCCATACAACCTACACGGCAAAGACCATTGTACCCATTACAATCCAACCACTTCAAGCATATCCAGAAAGAGGTGATTGATAGGTACCCCTGTTCCCCCACATAAGGGCCTAATGGGATGCATATCAGCCTCTTTACCAAAGGAAAAATGATAGCTTGGCTATAAATCACATACAATCGAATGTGGTTGGCATCTCCGATTCAATGGAGATTTCGCAACTGTTACTACTAAAATGCTATTTCAACAACAGGAAGTTAGATGACATGTTTGAGCTAGTCACTTTTCAACCAAGTAAGAACTACGTATACTGAAGAACATTTCAGAGTAATGCTTGAGAACCTTCAGACTTCCATACAACCCCTATTTGTCCAAGAGGTGTAAAGCTTTAAAATTTTGTTCAAAGTATACAGAAGCTGTACTTGCTTCTCTCTTCCTTGCTATCCTTATCACATACCCTTATTTTACCAAGAATAAGATGCGCATAAAAGACCAGAGTAGCTAATGAACTGGGATTGCTTCTCCTCCTTTCAAAACTACAGAAAAGAAGATGACAAAGAAAATACCACACAGCCAGTACCAGTTAAGTATCTCTAGCTACAACTGTTTTCCTTGATGAAGCAGTGACAGAACCAAGACCCCCTGAGTATTAGCACAGCTGTTTCACTATGTGCTGCAAGTCATGAGACAAGCAATCAGCACAGGCCACAGCTACAAAAAAAAAAGAAAAAAAAAAAGAAAAGGAAATCCTGTCAACACAGTTCCAAGAAAAAAGATGACAATCAACAATACAAATTATCATCACTTGTGTGCTGTCTCTTTCTTTACTGCTAGCAGCTGGTTTGCTATTTGCCTTACAAGTAAGGCCAGACATATAAAACAGCAAATATACATCATGTATTACACAATCTGATCAGAACAGGTAACATATAGCAGAAGCTGGGTGACAGGATAAGGACCAATAACATACAAGAGAAACCTGGGATGTCAGGTACTGAACAGGGACACACCTCAGGCAAAATATGGGGTGGGCTATACTGCAGGGTACATGATAGCCTGGATGTCAGGCTCTGTCATTAAGCAGGACAGACAGAAGAGTAGGAGGCGTAAGGGACTGCGTAAGTAAAAGACAAGGTATGGTGGGAAGAAAGAATTGCCCCAGGACTGAGAAACGGGTACATATTCTAGAGAGTGTCCAGGAGTGTAAGTAAGAGGGCAACACACCATGTGGCATACAGACACCGAGTTCCTAAAGCAAATATCCTCAGGGATGACAGGAAGGGACAGACACAGGGACGGAAGAAAGGAATCCTACTGGCAAGCCAGGAATCAAGTATCCCGCAGGACTAGAGGTTTGTACGCCATTAAGTGCAGAGAGGGAGAGAAAGACATAACCGAGTGGGAGCAAAAGAAGACACAGACAGTGGAACAGCCAGCTGGCAGGAAGCAGATCCCAGGAGGAGCAGTGAGAAGCCCCATGGAAGGCCCAGAGGGTCAGATGCTCTGAGGCAGAAGAGCAGACGGCAGGCAGACCGCCGAGGTCAGGTCCCTTAGAGGCAGGCAGTAGAGAGAAGCACACCGTAGCACAAGATAATACTCGGGACTCAGAGGCAGCACACAGAGGGCACTTAGTAGCGGGAAGGCTGCGGAAAGACAGCGGATCCCCAGAGAGCAAAAAGGGCGCAAGAGGCACGATTGCCGCGTCGGGAGCTCTGCAGGACAAGCTCCGGCACCACAGGATGCCGTGCGGCCGCTGTGCCTTCTGACGGCGCCCGCGGAGTAGTCCGGTCGCGGCTCGGCTCCTCCCGGCACGAACCTGCCCGTCCTTCCGCTCACGGCCGCGGGCCGCGCCTCACGGGAACCGCTAGGCAGGCCCGTCTCCATGGCAACCGCGGCCCCTGCCGCCCCGCCCACCGCCCACCCCAGGCGGGCCTCGCGGCGCGCACCACCTGCGCCCAATCAGCGCTCCGCCGGCGCCGCCGCGCCCCGCCCCCGGGCGTCTGTTCACCCGCCCCGGACCCGGCCGCGGCCCGCTCGGCGCCGGCCCCGTCCCCGCGGCTGCCGGCGCCTCCTGCTCCAAGCCTGGCTCTGTCGGGGGCCGCCCGTTCCCCCCGCCGCCCCGCTTCCTGCTCAGCAAACGGGCGCTTCTCGGTGCCTCTCACTGCGTCGCTTCCAGGCACTCGGTCTCACGCCCCTCTCCGCCCAGCTTCCCCACTTCGTCCTCCCCACTAACGTGCCGCAGCCCCTCTCCACACCGCGAGGATGTGCTCACGCCTGGGTAGCCCCGGCCGCTTTTAGCAACAGCCCCCCCGCCCAAAACACAGCTAACGCTTGCTTCGTACTCTGGAATCTCATTTTCCTGCTCACTTCTCTTTCTATACGTTTTGTTTACCACACTGCTTAGTATTAATTTCTCCCTAGCGCGGATCTGGAAGGAGAGTCTTGGCCCGTTTCAAGCACAGCTGTTAGGAACGGGAGCAAAGAGGGAACAAACGTACCACTCTCTCCTCACTAACTCCCGCTGCTGCGTCCTGTGGAAAACTTTAAACGCTTGTAAAACAAGCTCAGGCCAACTGCAACACAAGGTCGTGCAGCACGGATAACTTCGTTCTGCTGCCAAGGCATTTAATTATTAAAAAATGTATCTATCAACTAAACCAGACGACACTGTCTACATGAGACTGAAGAAGATGTTAAAGCGTGAACTGGACGTAAAGCGTGATTTTCCCTTAGTCACTCTAGATGACTTGCTTTTCTGGAAGTCATGAGGCAAACTTCCTGTAATGCTCTCTCACTCTTCTGTGTTTCCGCATTATATAAACGGCTTTGCCAGATGAGACACCTTTCAGAAACCTGAATGTTGCACGAATTACATCTGAAGCACGCTAATTTAAAGAAAATAGACTATTATCAGTAGTTCTTATATATCTTTCATAAGGTCACCTGAAGATAACTGTTATTTCCTGACCCCATGTCATCTAAAGAAAGGAGGGGTTTATTTCCATCAGTAACTACTATTGAAAATTAGAATCAGAACTAATAATCTGACTAATACTATTTGACTAAAGTTTCATTTAGCTACATGAAATGTATCTGCATATAATTTCAGAATACTACAATTATTAAAGGGATGTAGTTAATTTGTTTATATGAATCCCCTCTGGTTTAAAACATAACAGTGAAATCTGGCCTCAAATGATTTTCTAAATCTGAGCACACAAAAATTATAGCGCAAGTCCCAGCATAATTTATACTCTGCAGCGGCCTCTCAAAGCACCCATCAGAATCAATACATAGTATGCGAAAGTCTAAATCCGTATACCATGCTGACTGGTGGCATATTCCTTTTCTTTACGCCTTACCCCAGAGTTGCCTAACCTATCAACCGCATTATCTTTTGCAACCCTTCCCCACCCCCGCCATCCCTTTCAAATTAGCAGTCATATTCTCCAAGGTACCTTCAGACAGCCCCTAGTCACGTAGTTAAATGCACATCAGTTCCCCAAATGAGTAACTGATGGCTTCTAGTGACTCAACAGTGCCCGAAAAGGGTAAATTTTAATCTTAACTGTGAGTCAGAAAGATAACAGTCTACACAACCCGGATTTTGGGATCAATGTAGAAACCTGTATACACCTAAAATAAATGCAGAAAACGTCCCAGTTTCATAGATGGAAATGTAAGGAAACATTTTTCCTTTTTAGCAAAAATGAACAGGAATTTAGAAGAGACAGATTTTTGATTCTTATCAAACACTAGTGGGTTCGGTAAGCTTCAGGCTAAAGGTGGATTTCAGTCACCTTTAGAACCACCTTCAGAGTCACAACTTCTGAATACAAGTCTTTGGCCCCATCTGTATTGTGAAGTAGCAACACTTACAAGCAGCTTGACAAAGAAAGAAAGAAAATGGATCCACCCTCTGAAAATGCTGCATTTTAGAGAGGAAAAGCAGGGTATATCCAAGCTACAAATATACAACTAGACTTGAAGGCGCTTTTAAGTTTCCAGTCCAAAGGCTATGTCCAACTCACCATGGCCCAACTCCATAACAAGACAAGACCCGGCATTACACGAACTATTAATCCTGCCACCCTCATTCTTGCTTCTACGGAAAAGTAGTTCCAACACACAGGCCACATGAGAGCCATGGCACACTCCAAAGATGCTTACCTGGACATTCAGAGAAACCTTGATGAAACCTGAAAATTAAAATGTGATTCAGACAAGTCTTTCTTTCAAGTGCAGCTTTCCTTGAAGTGAATAAAATTTATTTCCACAGAACCCCGAGGAACGTATTTGGTATACATTATACAAACAATAAATATAAAAAATTCAGAACTAAAAAGAGGAACTTCTACATAAAACTGGCCTGCTTCACAAAGGACTGCAGAGGATTTTTTGATCCCCTCTGAAATTTGGGTACTGTTATTTAGGAAATAAATGACACATTTAAATTCCAGTTTCATCCAGGCTAGAATAATTTGATTTCCATGTCTCTCTTTTCCATGTCTACCTGTACAACTGTGGGTTCATATTTTTTGAAGACTATATACATCTCTGTAGGTACAGTTCTTGTTCCTCAATCTTGAGAATCATATAAAAACACCTTATTTTCATACTTGCTTTAGAAACAAACTAAAAACTACTGAAACCTCAACTCTGAATATTACTGGCCTTTCTGCAATAAAGATCTTAAAAGGGCTCTTTGTACAACATGATCTGCTACATTTCCCTTTTGAATCAAAGGCAGAGGTGTATGCATTGCACAGTGCAGTTAGCCGTGTTTGAAACCATTTTAAATGTTCAATGTCACTGTTAACATTCTTAAAAATACTGCAGTGAAAATCCATAATACAGCAGACTCCATTCCAGTGAAAATAAGAAAACATAGCCTTAAAACCAAAATATCTGTAAGAGCTTAATAAGAATAGATGTTTACAGGCACCCTTAATGTAGTATTTGGGGCTCACCTACAAACGGCAGGAACAGCAAAGAATACAGCTGGAATTTGGAACAGGAAGCAGCAACCACCGAAAACTGTTACGATACACAGAAGCATTTCTACAGTTCAGGAGGTGCTAGGGAAGACCTTTGCCATCAGAAGCCCTAAATTCCAGAGCAATGAAGCTTTGTCCTAATGTCAGCTACCCTCTCTGTATTTATACTCCGTAACAATATTACAGTCACTTCTGCCTTTTTGGAAGCCTGATCTGGCAAAAATTTCCAGCATTCTCTGACTGTCTTTACTGATGTGAATGGCAGTTATTGGATTCACTGCATCGCTCTGTTTTTAATGGAAACAACGTAGGAGTCTCACGAAGCTCAAAAGAGGAAAATGTAAAGTCCTGCACCTGGAGAGGAATAAACCCATGCACCTGTACAGCCTGGGGGCAGCCAGTTGGAAAGCTGAGGGTCCTGCCAGACAACGAACTGACCATGAGCCAGCCATGTGCCCGTCTATTCTGTACCCATAATATCATTATTGCGCCTTCCTTGCTGCAAAGGCAAAAAATAAAAAATAACAGACACAGTCAATCAAATGAAATACATAAATAAAGAACATACCACGATCCCCATTTATTTGGAAACTAGTAAGGAATTAGGGAGTTAAGGGCCTTTTAGTGGAGGGTTGGTGGAATCTAGCATCTATTAAGTATAACTCAACGACATTATACTTTCCTATTAAGAATCCCCTTTAGCAAGAAACTAAACTGAGACTTTCACAGTCTACTCTGGACAAAGAATTTGCCTACTTAATGATTCCTCACGAGTTCAACAACACTTTGAGAATATCTGCAATAAGTGGCATACTTACAGATGAACAATAATAAGACGCAGAATTTTTTTTCAATTTAGTTAGAACTGTAAAGAATTTTTCAAAGCTCTTTTCATAGTTAGATGCCTTCACTCACTGTGTTTTGAGTTCTCTTTGCTGCACTTTAATATTCCCTCTACTTATAAGTGTACTGCAACATATTTAATGTTTAAACACATGCAATATAACTCCACCTAACAGATAGGGGTTTTGTGCCTTCAGCTCAGCTCCAAGTGTTTATGAGGTTATCCAGACTCTGTGCAGGCTTCTACAAGCACAGCAACTCTGTGTTCTGCTCACTTACACTACTGCCTTGTTGAGTACTGAATCAAATCCAGTGATCTGGGTGCTGATGTTGGGGGGTGTCATTTACCCTGGCACATCATCCTCTGCAAACACATCTCTTTCAGAAAAATGCATTCTTCAAAAACAATAGGAGCTGTCAGCTACAAAAGTGAGACCACAGACCACCGGTCAGTTTTCTCAGCAGCTGGTCTATGTGTATGGACGTCCACTTCTGAAAAGCAGACCAACTGCAATGACACTCTTCTGCCTCTAGAAAAAAAACACTGACCCCTTAAATGGTGTGAGTGTTCTACAAGTAAACGCTAACCCGTGAGCATGTGTTGCACTCTGCTGACTGCAGCAAGATGGAGGCTTTGGTAGGGGCAATGCTGACAGATGTGAAGGACACACCAGTCCTCTTTTTTGTCTTTTTAACATGTTTGGTTAACACCTCTTTCCTTCTCTAGCCTTACATCATTTGAATGGCTATAAGAGATACTGATGGTTTAGGTATTTTGCCAACTTCACTTTCACCTTTACTCCTCTCCACTCCTAGGCACCTCTGTCTCTCCTGAAAATATCTTCCCAAAGTACATACCTATAAGGTTTGAATTAAAAATCCTACTGGTGGCTATACATTTCTATGACATAGTGATTCAAGTAAAGTTCAGTAACAAAGCAGAAGATTTGGAAGGATGGAACTGTCCTCCTTAAGAAATTACAGTCAGAGGGTAGGGTCATGAAAAATAAAACTGTCTCCCTCTTGAAAACTGTAGGAAGTTTTGCAGTCCTTTGGGACAGGCAATGGTGATCATACTTCCTTTTCCCGGATAACCAAGATTATCTGTAAAGACATGTAAAAATGTCTTCAGCTGCTAGACTCCACCAGTTGTGCTGGGCTTCAGGCACTGCACTGCTTGACTCGGAAGCTCCACAAGAATCAGTGGGTTTTCCTCTTCTGCAATTACATTCATCTAGCCTGTAAGCAAATGGCCTAAATTCAGGTAACAGTAGATAGTAAAAAATTTTTTACTGATCTTTAAGATGAGCAATGTATGTCTCACTGGCTGTGTGCTATCTACCCAAACCGAACCACCCGGCCTTGCTCCTCTTTGCACACTACTGCAATGAATTCCTAAGCAGGTACAAATGGGTACTACAGCAAAACTGAATCAAAAACTAAAGCAAACTTAACATGCAGGGAAAATAAAAAACTTTTATGGCATCAAAAGAGTTTTAGATTCTCCCTCTGTATGACCTGATTTCAGTGAGTAGCTTCTAAAATATTGGAAGCTACTAATCTGTGCAACATCATAGCTCTCATTAAGACAATACTGTATCCTAACTATCTTCTAGTCAGAACCCTCTACCCCTCTGTATCCCCACAGAGGTGGTAGGAATCATAGAATCATTTAGGTTGGAAAAGACCTTTAAGAACATTGAGTCCAACTGTAAACCTAGCACTGCCAAGTCCACCACTCAACCATGTCCCTAAGTGCCACATCTACACGTCTTTTAAATACCTCCAGGGGTGTTGACTCAACCAACCACTTCCTTGGGCAGCCTGTTCCAATGCTTGACAACCCTTTCAGGGAAGAACTATTTCCTAAATATCTAAACAGCCTGTGGTGCAACTTGAGGCTGTTTCCTCTCATCCTATCACTTGTTACTTGGGAAAAGAGACTGGCACCCACCTCACTACGACCTCCTTTCTGATAGTTGTAGAGAGCGATAATGTCTTCCCTCAGCCTCGTTTTCTCCAGGCTGAACAACCCCGGTTCCCTCAGCCGTTCCTCATTAGACTTGTGCTCCAGGCCCTTCACCAGCTTCGTTGCCCTTCTCTGGACACGCTCCAGCACCTCAATGTCTTTCTTGTGGTGAGGGGCCCAAAACTCAACACAGGATTCGAGGTGCGGCCTCACCAGTGCCAAGTACAGGGGGATGACTACTCCCCTGTACCCTGAATTGTGTGCTGTAAGCACACAAAGGAATGGAGTGCCTACTCCTGAATTTCCTGAGCCCTGAGTAGCCTAAGGAGTGCTACTTTCTGTACTGCACTTTAGAAGCCCATCACAATTTGCGTGGACGCTAAATAACAGCACTATCAACACACACTCAGTTTTTTAATTCAACATTGGCATGAATAGCAGTAGAGCCACAGGAGATCAGTGCAGAAAGCTCACTCCATCTGCATGTAAAAGGAGAGGTATCTCAAGCAGGCATATTTGCAGGTGGTACTCCCTTGGTAAAGGATGTGGAGGGAAGCCTGTAAGTTACCTGAAGAATGCACAATATCACAATCAAAATGACTAAGAAGGAAAAAAAAAGCAAGGAAGCTCATAAGAGTCCGTCCCATGCGAGGAGACAATGAAGAAACTGTGATCACTCCCCGGAAAACAGAAACGGCAGCACAGAACAAACCTCACCTGCAGAAGCCAATTTGTACATGAAAGCCCGCTGCTCGGGTCCTGCTCCCCTCGGCAGCCGCGGCAGCATTCCACGCGGGCAGGATCCAGTCCCGCGTGGCGCTCTATGCAAGCAACGCACAGCTGGTGTCGGTCGGTGCCTTGTGCACTGGCCTGCCCGGCCCGAGGCGCCCACGGGGCTCCGCTTCGGGCGGGACGGCGGCCGCCGCCTCTCCCGCGCCGGCGGAGCCGGGCCGCACGCGGCCGGGCCGCCCCTGCGCGGGCAAACCTGTAGCGGCGGGAAGGAGTCACGTGGCGGCGCTAGGACCCGGGCGCGCCCGCTCGGGCGTGGGAGGGGCGAGCAGCCGCCGAGCTGCCGCGCCGAAGCGCTCCGCAGCCGGCGGGACGCAGACGGGCTGGGGTGGGTCTGTCCGGGCGCACGGGGAAGGCGGGCAGCGGTCCGGCGGGAGCACAGGCATCCTCTCGCTGAGGCGCGGGACGTGACTCAGGTACTGAGGCGGAGCCGTTGTGAGCGATGCTGCGGAGTGCTTGGCTGGCGCACGGGGGCGAACGCCACGGGGAGCGCGGGGGGGGGGTTTGGGGGTCCGGCGCCGGGTGAGCCCACTCCGGAGCGCCGGCCTGGCCGGGGCGCATCTCTGCGTGGGGCTGCCCGGGCCGGCGGACGCGCTCGAGCGCGGCCGAAGCTTTGGGCGAGCGCGCTTCATCCCTCGCCCAGAGGCTGCGCCAGGCGCCGGTGGGGCGGTGGGCACGGCGTGGACTGTCCTCGCCCCCCCGCGGGCGCCAGCTCACGTGGGACGGCGCCCCCCCCCCCCCCCCCCCGCCGGCTGCGTTTCTCCCCGCGCAGGGGTCCAGGCGGGCACATTTCTTCCCCGGGATACGCGCGCTGCCGTACGCGTCGCCGGCGCCCCCGCCGCTGTCGGCCTGACAGCGCTGTCCGGGCGCCGAGCGGTGCTGGCGACCGAGCCCCGCTCCGGCTGCTGCTGCGAGAGAGCGCTGCCCCCGGCTCCCCGCTTTGGCGGCCGGGTCACGCCTCGGCGCGCGGTGCCGCCGGCCCCAGCGCACGTACAAGTGCCACAGCGGTGGCTCGTGAGGCACCCGCCAGCTCGGGCTTTGTTGCCGCCATCGCTGGCTTCCTCCCGGTCGCGGGAGACGAGGGTCTCGGCGTCCAGCGCCGCCTCCACGATCCGGTCGCTGCTGCTCACCTTTCATTTCAGCGTCGAGGCGCGGGGGGGTGAATTCCGGAGCTGCCTTTGTCACAGCGGTGGCAGTTTAGGTCCGCCGAAGCGGGTGGCGCGCAGTCTGAGGCACCGTCCCCTCACAGGGGCATCGCCGCAGCCCGGGCGTGAGCTCCGTTACTCGGTCCTGCGAGTGCTCCGAGAATCGCGCGGCCGCCTCTCCAGGCGGCGTGAGCATCGGCGGCGGCCCGAGCGCTCCGCGGGAGCCGTCTCGGCTCCGGGCGCCGCGGGCTACGTGCCCGCGCCGGAGCGCCGCGCGGGCGGCCGTGGCCGTTGCCGTTGGCGGCGCCGCGACCGCCACCATTGTTCTCCGACCCCGCGCCTCCCCCGCGCGGCGGGCCGCCGCAGCCCCTCTGCCGGGAGGGAGCCCTTTTTTGCTACTGCTCGTAATCCACGTGGAAAGGTCTTCGGCTTGCCTTATTCTAAACGGTTCTGCGGGGAAAAGAGAAAGCGCGCAGGGGTGAGGTTGACTTGGAGCAATACAACTTCCTCGCCGGCGCAGACCTTTAGCACCAGTTGTGAAAGCGCGCTCTTGGCCAGCAGGTTTGCTTGCTTTTTGGGTAAAGCAGTTGGAAAACCGTTTAGCTTTAGGTGTCACAGAGTGAAGTCATGTATGGTTTTGCAATGTTTATTTCAGAGGGAGCGGTAGTTTGTTAAGGTGTGGCAGTCGGCCGTTTAAAAATGTAAACCAGAATCTGTTAGTACAGTACACCTGTTGTGGCTCAGTCTGATGTATAAGTCAAGGTAAATTATAAAAATATCAAGGTGACGTTTTAAATCACCTTTAAATCATGCGGGAATTCACATATCTCGATGTATGATGACACCGATGTTATGCAGCTGCGCTGTCCAAAGTGATGTGTAAAAAGACACCGCTTAGCCAGATGATCTTTTCCTACTATACTCAGCTACGTGTGCTAACCTAGCATGAGATACAGTGCACGTGCATGCGAGCACTTTATGTATCAGGGTAGTTCCATCCTATTCCACAAAAATAAGTGTGTCCAGCTTGGGACAGGACCAGACCCTTAATTAGTATTTATCTTGCTCTGTCACTTTTTGGTTTTAAACAAGACAAAATAAGGACACTTCTCTACTACAAACAGTTGGCAAGAATTTCTATTTTTCTAAAGCTGTGACACATTGCAAAGCCACCGTACCTGCAGGGCTGAAATTAATTTTCATGATACATGAAGAATGAATTGTAAGTATTTGACTGAAGTTGGGATTTTGCAACTTCTATTTTTGAAAGCATATGGAAAGCAGCCAGATAATTCAAGTGCAACTGAAGGCATGTTTGTCACTTTTTCTGTGCACACAGAACAGGCATATGCTGTCTGGTCTTGAGGTGCCGCTGTGATGCTGACGTTTGTGTACTTATGGTAATGGATGTCATGTAAAAAAACTGGTAGGCTTTAGAAAAATAAGTTCGCTTCTCCAGAAACTGGGCATTTGATATAGAGGCAATAATTAGGGAGGTTGAAAATGCTATTGTTATAGAACGACTGTATTTGTTTCAAAAGTGGTACCTGAGAAGATTTAGTTACTGTTGTATTTGTAATTAAAGAAAATACTTATGCAAGTATTTATCTCAAGATGAAAAGAGCTGTTTCTCTCTTGTTAAGAAGAAAGCCACTTTAATACTTCCTTCTTTAAACATGAAGTTAGTATGCAGATCTGTGGCTTATTCTTCTGCTTATGGCAAGTTAGGGGTACTTGTTGGTAACATGCTCATTAAGGAAAAATAAAAAAACCCCCAAGAAACCAAAACAATAATATAATCTGATTTTCCTAGATAATGTAAAGAACAGGGTTCTAACATTTTTATTGTAAAAATAAAAAAAAAAAGCAAGCACAAGTTCCCCTGTAGAGCACTTTACCCAGGTAATAGAATCTACACTGGTTAATATTATTTGCTACGTATGAAATTGCAATGTGAATTTACTATGTCATTGCAGTCTGCTAGTAACTTGTGATGGTCATTACTTACTGTGCTGTAGCAGTGAACGCTAAAATGGTTTAAGGCTAATTGGGGGCTGGAGATTGATTAATAGTAAGTGTTGGTATGGAACATCACCTACAGCTACAGACAGCATAGAATTACTGTAGGCTTTATCCTAGGAGTTTTGAGAGAGAGAGAGAGAGATGAGAAAATGGTGAAAGCTGGCAAATCCTGGAGAAAGGCAGATGCAGCGGAACCGGAAGACTGTCCCTGATAAAACAGAGGAGGGCAAAATGGAAGAGTGAAAGTCACTGTGGGGTCTTGCAGGGAAGGCAGGCATTGGTAAATACGGTAATGATTTTGTAGGGAACAGGACTTTGCAGCACCCTTTGGAAATGAATGTATAATTCAATTGGCTGATAGTTAAGCAGGTAAGCCACAAGAAATGCACTACTGTGTCATACCAGTGGCCCATCAAAATGGCTTGTACGAAGTACCTAAGAAAGACTTGTAATAAAAAAAAATTCGAATTAAAGATATATGCATGAGTGCTTTAGAGCATCAGGAAAGAGTTAAAGTCATGCTGAATAGGCAGATGTCAGTGATGTCAATGCAAAGGGCAGTTGTTTTATATGTAGAGGGCTATCACTAGGGTCTGGAGGATAGAAAAATAAAATCATTTTTGCAGTAGTCATTCCCTGCAAAATTTCTGTACAGCTGGTTAGTCTTAGGAGTCGTCACTCAAAACCAAGGGTAACATACATCTTTTGTTTAGTCTGCTTAGATTTTAATAACCTTGAGCAAATATAGGAGGTTTATGACTCCTATTAACCCAGTATTGAGCAGTCTATGCTTTTCAGCATATCCATACTCCCAACACCCTGTGAAAACAGAATCATTATTCTTTTCATTCCACAGATAAGAAACTGAAGGTGGATCTCTGCATTGCCCAGCTTAGACCGCCTTCCTCATTTTGTAATTGTACAGTTCTCAACCTGGTGGGGTTCCAGACTGAATTTCGGTTTCAACTGGGTTCCCTACATGGAAGTTCATGTTTTATTTTTGATAGCCATTACTTATTTTTATCCTAGGAATTCAAGGTTGGGTAGATTTCTGCCGTAGCTAAAACAAATTAATTCAGGGGAAGTTCTCAAGCTATATAGGTCAGCCTACATACTCATAAATGTGCTTCCTACCCATACTGCTGACCATAAAGTACGGCTGCGTGGCCAGTAAGGGTATTGGCTAAACACCGGTATGAGATTCGTGCCATTTCTAGCTGCTCCTTTTTATAATGCAAATGCTCTCCTTTTATATACACTGCACCATCACACCACCCACAATGCTATCTACAATCACCTAATATTTCCTCCTAACTGATCCTGTATTAGTTTCCGTGGCAACAGGAAGATAATCTCAGGAGCATGAAACGCCACAGATTTAACTACATTTGCTCCCTTTGTTTTACACCTTACCAAAGCCAGGACCCATTTATGATAGGAGGAATCTGGAATAAATACTGACAGTACTATCATGTCTGTTGTGGAGACGCTGAAACTGAGCTGCAGCCAGTCAGATGTAATCCTTTGCCTCTAAACAGGGCTGAGCTAGCAAAAGCAGAAAGCGAAGCAGACTGTTGCAATAGTTACGCAGTAGCCCCCCGTCTCAGCAGGCTTTGGCAGTATCCTAGTACTCAAGCAAAATTCTAAGTAAAAATTTTGCCTGTGCAAATCGGCCACGAGCCCACCTCTTCTAATGCTAACCCTAGTTTGCACGTTTCACACGGGAACCTCCCTGCTACTTCCTTACTAGTTCTTGAGGAGGTGAATACGGTCTAGCCTAGCAAGGCACACCGCAGCAGGATGGAGTGCATCTTCCACCGTGTTTACAGAGACGGGGTTCATTTAGTTCTGGTTAATGGTCTTTTAATTTTGATGTGTTAACGTGAGCTACTGATGGACTGAACCAGGTAAACAAGACTGATGTATGCGTCTGCGTATGTAGACCAGTCTTAAGAGGATGGCGTCTGAAGGTCTGCTGTGCTGGTTTACGGTGACTTTTAGCCAAACATGGTGATAGGCGTGACGTAAAGAAGAGTAAATGGATGTAACCGTTTCCCCATAGGCTTATTTTTATGAAATGCTGGCAGTAGGCCGGGTTCCTCCACCTCTGCAAGTCTAGCTCGTTCGTCAGGCCGGAGTACAAAGCCATGCTAGCGACCGTTCCGCCGAGGGCGCGCAAAGCTGGTAAGGCCCGCCGGCCGGGTGGAAGGAAATCCGGCTCTTGCAGGCTGCCCTGCTGCGCTGGGCAAGGGCGAGCGCGGGACCGGCCGGGCCGGCGGCCGCCGCCGCCGCCCTTTCTGAGCGGACCGGGCTCCGCGCGGCCGCGAGCGCGGGCGCTGCGCGGGGGCGCGGCCGTAGCCCCGCCCGCGCGGGGCGGGCGCGCAGCTCTGCGAGAAGCGCGGCCCGCCGCCTCTGCCGCAATGACGGTAGGAGCGCCGCCCACTCGCCCAGTCACGTCCCGCACGTCTCGGTGCGGCGGCCGCCAGCGCGCGCCTCTGCCGGGGCGGCCCGCGCCGCCGCGCGTCACGGCGGCGGGGTCACGCGGGGGCGCGGCGAGCGGGCCCTGCCTCGGGCCACCGCCGGCGGGCCCGAGCCCGGGCCCGCGGCGATCCGGCCGCCTCCTGCGGGCGGCGTTTGCATCGGGCTCGGGGGGCCGGCTGCCGAGCTGGCGGCCCGCGGCCCGCGCCCCGCGGAGAGGCGCGGCGAGGCTGCGACGGGTCTTTTCTGGCAGGAGCGGGCGCGCCGCCGAGCCGCTGTTCGCGGTGATTCGTCTCAAAAGCCACCCGCCCCTCGAGGTGGCCTGGCCGCAATTCGCCGTCGGGGCCCAGCACTGTAGGTCTGCAGAGACTGCCCCGGGAGCATCGTTGCTGCAGGCTCGGTGAAGGAGACTGGCCCGGCCTGTGTGCGGGAAGAAGCACGGCGGTGAGCGCCGTGAGCCGCTTCTCGGGGCTGGCTGTTCCCGCCCAGCACTGCGTAAGCAGTCTGGAGAAAACGCCGATTGCCATTATTCAACAAAACTTGCTCGCGTATTATTGCTGACTTTGTGTTGCCACGAGATGGTTAATACAAAAGGATTACGCAACCCTTCCCCCAGCAATTTTAAACGTGGGCTCCAAATGAAATGCTGTCCGACAGCCTGGAAGTAGTGGGAGTGACGATTCCCCCTGCCGCCTGCACTCCTTCTGTTGTACATCTTATTCCTGTTCTTCATATACTTGAGCTGAGATAACTTGAGTCAGCATTTTCCCTGTTACACTTAACACTACAGAGCTAGCGGTGTCATGAAGGATTACACTTTGTGCACCTACTCTGTGCTGTCTGGTTCTTGCTTTTAAAAAAAAATAAAATACCCTTTTTTGAAGAATGCTTTATACCTTGTATCATACAGAAGTTTCTGGGAAAAAGGGTTGTGAAGGGTAGACATCCACAGAGATGCATCTTAAGACTTTCATTTAGCAACCCAAAGCCTGGTGCAGAAATTGCCCAGTCTAACAAGCTGTGCATTTTTACAAACTCTTGCAGCAATCCGCAAATCAGCCATCGGTAGTAAGCAGGCACCTAGACATCTAGATTTACTGAGGTATTCTGTTTCACTTCTTGTTTAACTATTTTAGGTTCTGGTTGTATGGACTTAAGAAGACAAATGGTTTTCTGTTTATATTTGATTTCCAGAAAACAAGAGGTTAAGCCAGCAGTATGAGGCTTACTGTCCTTCCTGTACAGCCCAGGGTAATAGAACAGCTATAGTCATGGCCAGGTTTATTTCTGCATCATATACATAAAGTTGTTTCTTCTAAGAAGTGGCAGTGCTGGTCGAAATGCCATAGTAAGTATGCTCATACAGGCCTATTTAGAATCGTGCATTTGGTGCTCAGTTGTCTAGACAAAGTCTGCATCAACTAGATTGTTGTGCTTCCGAAATGGATCTCTAGGAACTACACAGAATTCCCAATGCACAACAATCACTATGCAGACCTATACTTCTGAGAGCAGAAGCATTCCTTAGTGATGAACATCATCTCTGATGTGCAGCTGTGCTTGCACTCCTCTTTTAGGTACTATCATACAGAAACATTGATCCAATGAGTAAATCAATTGCATTTTAAAGAAATAGTCAATTTTGGTACACGTAAGATTTAATGTGTAACTTGTTTGAAGCTCACTTTAACATTTTCAAAACTTACATAATACACAGACCCTACAAAAACCTAACTGGTGTGATGCAAATACCTCCCTGCACTCTTCACACATAGGGACACTTTATCTGCCTTTTCAGTGTCCTTCCCAACCCCCCACCCTCCCGCCCCGCATCTCTTTCTACCATGCTCATGAGAAGAGATTTTCTTTTTTAGATGCAAAGGCGCTTGTGGCTGCATATGGAAGAAGTGACAGATAAGATTCATCAAATAAAATATATTAAAAAAATCACCCATAATGTAGTAACAACAATGGAAAGTATTTGCTTCAGGCAGACAGTGATACTGAGCATTGCTGCAGTTACCAACTCCCATCATCCACAAAAATTGCCTGTGCAGATTTTCACTGCAGTTTAGCTTAGGTACTTACTTGATGCGTGAAAACAAATAGCTCATCAGAAGCTCAAAGGGATCTGTCTATCTTTTCAAGATATCGGTGCATCAGGGCTGCATTGCTGTTCTCAACAGGGAACAAAAAGCCTGGGTGATTTGTCCGCTGCTCTACAGAATGCTTCTGATGCACCAGGATTTTGCATCCAGGTCTCCTAAGTGAATCGTCCAGGCGCGTCACATAACAAGGTCTTGTAACAAAAAATCCCACAGACTTTAATGCAGTAGTTATTACATATTTGAGAAAGTCAGATACACCCCTGAACTGCTGTAATGGCTGCACTTTTTCTATGAAACAGTGATTTGATTGAAACCCAGGTCTGACTGAGAGAGCTGTGAGGGGACGTTCATTTAAAACTCAAACTGTATGCATCTCATTTTTATGTATTTTTTTGCAAACTTTGTTAAGGACTTAGCCCGAATAAGGAATAGTTAAAATTGCACTGCATCTTCCAAGATTTGCATTTAAAATAGTCCCATACCTTATTTGTAACTTTAACTGTAGTGCAATTTCTGCCTATTTTGGTTAGATAATTGTCCCAATGTCTATTAGACTGTAATTGCTTTTTGTTTCTTAGGGGAACACTCCTGACCTTCGTCATGGGAGCTGTAGTAGCTGATGATGGTCCATCTGGTGTTAAAGCCCCCGACGGAGGCTGGGGCTGGGCTGTCCTTTTTGGCTGTTTTATCATCACAGGATTCTCCTATGCCTTTCCTAAGGCAGTTAGTGTCTTCTTTAAAGAACTTATCCGGGAATTTGGCATTGGATATAGTGACACTGCATGGATTTCCTCCATTCTGTTGGCCATGCTTTATGGAACAGGTAGGTAGTTCTCTGCTTTTGAAACAGTATTGCATCATACAATGATGCTTGTACATCATACAGCCATTTACAGCATGAATCAGGATTCCGTATCATTACTTGTGTGCAAGTAAGGCATTCCAAAGAAGAATTACTATTAATGACATAAATCCAAAAGTTACTGTAAAACTAAATCTCTGTAACTCAGTAGCTACTAAAGACAATTAAAAAAAAAAATTGCATGGCACTCTGAAGATGAAAAAGACCAAGTATTTGACTATAGAGGAAAAAACACTCTTCCAGATTGGCCTGACAGTATGGACAAAGTATAGAAATAATCACAGAATCATGTAGGTTGGAAAAGACCTTTAAGATTGTCAACTCCAACCGTAAACCTAACACTGCCAAGTCTACCAAAGATGAAATGCAAACTGACATCAATTGCAAAAATTGGTTTATCTTAGCAACTGTAACTTGCTCTTCTTGCCTAGGTCCACTCTGTAGTGTATGTGTCAATCGCTTTGGCTGTCGCCCTGTCATGCTGGTGGGTGGCCTTTTTGCCTCAATGGGGATGGTGATAGCCTCCTTCTGCACGAGCATCGTTCAGATCTATCTAACTGCAGGTGTGATTACTGGTAAGTAGTGTGCATGGTTGAAAATGAGTTAGCTAATGTCTTAGGTTTAGGTAGAAGTTTTGTGTGACAAGTATCTAAATCATCAGGATCACCCAAATGGGCTTTTATGAAGATGGCAGCTAAACGTGGAATTAAACAGTCATTTATTTTTTAATGAATGTTAATTTTTCTGGTATGTCTAATAGCCGCTGCTGTAATCAGTGAAGTGTAACCGTAGAGTACAAGAATATTATGGAAGTGGAATGCTTTTAAAGATGCTGTTTTAGAAGTCTTTTGTCCATTTGAAATAAAAGTATTTTAACTCATGAATCAGAAAAACTCTTAATTAGATTTTTTTTTTTTAATACTGATATTGTAGGCCAGTATTAATTTTTATGTACCCTCTGTTACAGGTTTGGGTCTGGCACTAAACTTTCAGCCTTCACTCATCATGTTAAACCGCTACTTTGACAAACGCCGGCCCTTAGCCAATGGACTATCCGCTGCTGGGAGTCCAGTGTTTCTTTGTGCTCTCTCACCGTTGGGGCAGATACTACAACATGAGTATGGTTGGAGAGGAGGATTCCTGATACTGGGTGGGATGCTGCTCAACTGCTGTGTATGTGGAGCATTA
This sequence comes from Astur gentilis, assembly GCF_929443795.1. Lineage (NCBI taxonomy): Eukaryota > Metazoa > Chordata > Aves > Accipitriformes > Accipitridae > Astur > Astur gentilis. Next base: position 41,055,325 of record NC_064889.1, read on the forward strand.
ATGAGACCTTTGGAGCCACCTAAAAAGTCTGAAGCTACCAAAGAACCAGCTGAGAAGAAAGTGAAGAAAAAACTTCTGGATTTCAGTGTGTTTAAAGATGGTGGTTTTGTAATCTATACGCTAGCAGCATCTATCATGGTGCTTGGCCTCTTTGTTCCCCCAGTTTTTGTTGTGAGTTATGCCAAAGATTTAGGGTATCAAGACACCAAAGCAGCTTTTCTTCTGACTATTCTGGGATTCATTGATATCTTTGCTCGGCCTATTTGTGGAATGGTAGCTGGTCTTAAATGGGTTAGACCACGCTGTGTCTACCTCTTCAGTTTTGCTATGATTTTCAATGGCTTTACAGATCTCATGGGTTCCATGTCTATTGATTATGGTGGCCTGGTGGTCTTTTGCATTTTCTTTGGCATTTCTTATGGAATGGTAGGTGCTCTTCAGTTTGAAGTTCTCATGGCTATTGTTGGTACTCAGAAGTTTTCCAGTGCTATCGGTTTAGTGCTCCTGGCAGAAGCTATGGCTGTTCTAATTGGTCCACCATCAGCGGGTAAGTATTCCATTTAGTTCAGAATTCAAATAATTTGCATTGCATCCCTTTACATAAATTGTATGATAAGGGAGCAGAGAAAAAGACAACATGAGTTACTCAAGAAGTACGTATTGTGCTAGTGTTGCACATGCTTCAACAATTTGCTGCAGTTACAATCTGAAGACAGGGTGGGATGAAGCTTTTCCTTCTTGGATCTATTTCAGGATTGGCTGAATTGCCATTTGGAGATGCTGTGCTTTCTCCACTGAAAGCCTACACTGGACCTCTTATTAGTAGATGGCTAATATTGTATGAGATGCATTTTACACAGGCAGTGAATAACTTTTGTGAAGTTCAGACCTCTTTGGAGTTGGGATTCAGAATATGGAACCTGTAAGTTTTCTTTGGAAGGTACTAGGATAGATTCTCTATACCCATGATAGATTTGGAGGAGGAAAGAAAACGTCAGAAGAAGGAGGAAAAAAAAAATCTTACAAAGAAGACTATAAAACTGGACTATTTTAAGGAAGGTAGACTGCTTCTATTGCACATGTCTCAGAACCCTAAGAATAAGGGGACATTACAAAATATTCAAATGCATTAATTTGAATTCAAAATTGCAAATTAATTACTAATCAAAACCCATAAATTTTACAGACCCTGAACTGAAAAAAAATCCCACCCAAACCCCACCAGTTCACTGCCATAAAACGTTTACTGTTTAGTATCAGGCACTAAAAAGCATCAAGTATCTTTATTGTGACAGAACTCTTCATGGAAAAAAAACAGTACTATGTACTACTTCCTCTGATCTTCAGGTTTGGAGAGGCACTTCCTTCACCTCCACCAAGTCCTGTGAAAATTTAACTTGACTAAAGCATCAGAATCAGTCAGTTACTCCAGACTGACTATTACGTAAGATTTGCATTTTAAGCAGACAGTGCGCTGCCTGTATAGGAAAGGAAATAAGGAGTGAGAGGAAGCTGATGATACAGATCCCGGCCATGGGTGCACACTTTTTGATCTGAAAAACATGGCACTTGTCTCATCTCTTGCATATGAAGGCTAGGCTGGTTTTATTCCAGTTGAATTGCATGACTCTGCGCGTGCAGGGGAGCATGTGTTTCGGGATGTGACGTAATGTCAGTGAATGTTAAACTGTATTGAAATAATTGAGAAATTATAGCATTTTGTTATAAACTTGTTAAAATGCTATTTCAAAAAACTTGCTTAGATAGTCATGGTACAGGAGTCGTTTAAATGTTTAAAAAAAGCAGAAAAAACTTCATTGCAAGACAATCACTATTGTTAATTACCTGGGATGTTGTCTTTTTCAGGAAAACTCTTGGATGCAACAGGGAGGTACATGTTTGTGTTTATTATTGCTGGAATTGAAGTTACCACCTCGGCACTCGTATTGGCCTTGGGAAATTTCTTCTGCATTAAGAAAAAATCAGAAGAACCACATACAAAAGAAGAAGCAGCAGAAAGAGAGGAATTAAACAAATCTGAAGACAAAACTCCTGAAGATGCCAAGGTGGACTCTATTGAAGTGGAGCAGTTTCTGAAAGATGAGCCTGAAAAAAACGGCGAAGTAGTAACTAACCCAGAAACGTGTGTGTGAGCATGACAAGAAACCAACAAAGCGTTTAGAAAAGGAAGATTTTCAACACTATTTATTTTAGAAATAGAATTAGTTTAGGGCTGGGCCATCTGCTTTATTAACTGGAGGCTGGTCGGCTCATCAGGTCTCTCTGGAAGCTGATTAGCTAGACAACCTTTTATTGGAAAATTAGCTTTATCGGTAAGAGGTGGAGCATTGTGGTTATACTTTTTATGTAAACTAAGAAGCTTTTATAAACACAAGTAGAGTCTTGCTATGCATCACCAGAAACTGCTCACTTGGAAGAGATATAGGAAGAATATATTTTAAGAAAAGTGGAATTATATGTTTTCAGACAATATTGGTGAAATTGCTGTGTTGTTGTGCAGCTAAATATAATTTCCCTTTCTGTGTTCTTTGTGAAGGGGAGAGTTTGAGATGGAAAAAAAAATCTCAGGAACTTAAAGGTCTCCAATAGGTTTTTGAACTTCTTACTTTTTTAGATTTTTAGATTACTTGGCTCAGCCATAATTTAATTTTGATAATATCTGGTACTTTGATTTATGTAAATGTATTTCTGAGTTTTGTCTAAACCTGTAATCTTTGTAATTATCATCTGGAAATACTGTACATGGAAAGGCACATTACAGTTCCTGTCCTCAACAGATCACGTAAGTGGTATTCCAAGGTAGTACTAAAAGAAAAGAAAATGAGCAGAATCAATCCTGACAGACTGTAAGCAAACAAAGTTCACCTATGTTTACATACAGGGTTTTCAGTTTCCCTGCAGCATTGAAAAATATTACAAGTAACATGGAGAAGACAGATATTAGGTTTAGTAGAATCTTCTGAAAGTGTGCATTTTGTATATAAAAGAAACTGTAAGTTTCCAGATGACCTATAAATTAGAGTGGGTAGACTTAGGGAAGGGCTGGACTATTTTGAAATGAGTTAGCCATCTTTAAAATGCAATGTTAGCAACATAGGAAGGTCTTAACATGTTGCGGGTTGGTTTTCTTTGGTTTTGTTTTGTTTTGTTTTGATTTACCCCACTTCCCTATGCTTTTGCTTAATCTATGGAAGTTCAAGGTACCATTCTTGCTGGTTGAGGAAACATGATAGAACTGTTGATCATATTTACGATAGCAATGGAAAAGGACCAATCAAGAATGGGGTCAGCTCTGCTACTCATTACACAAACAGAACGGGGGGTCTCTGGCCAGTCTTCAGATCTTCTCTGACATCAGTATGGGGGAAGGAGATGAAACAGAACAGATTAGACAAGGCAGTGACAGCACATTTGAAGAAATGTGGAAAGGGAAAAGATTCATTGTGAGGACACTGAATAGAAAATGAAGGTAAAAGGAAGGCATTCTAAACTTTATTTTTTCCCACCCAAACACATTCAAGAAGTGTAATCTTTTATACAAAATCATGCTACCACAAGCCACCTTTCAGATATGTTTATAAAACACTCTCTAGGCTTTTTGACTGCAATAACAATCTTCAAAACAGACTAATTGTAACATTCAGTTTTCTTGTTGGTAGCAAAGGCATATTGGCTTTCAGGTGCCAAAATTGTTCTGCTTAATAACTGAAAACTAAAAGACCCTAATCCCTTAAAACCCCGTATCCCTTTTAAAAATAACACCGTTAGTTGTTTCATACTCTACCATTTTAACAGAAACATACAGTAAATCCAACAAAGTGCCAAAACCATGAACCTAATGGAACTATCTCAGATACCAGCTTCCATTCTGGTAGTTTCTTCAAAATGGTTTTGCATTGTCAGGACAACCTTGCACAGAAACTGAAAAGTTAGGATTGTGATGATTTTTTTGAGCGATTTTAAAAAGAAATGGATGCTGCACCGAATAAACTGTTTATTTTTATATTGCATATAGTGCATTACTTTAAAACTTTCTTATTAATTTAGTGGCAGGAATTGCACTGGCATATCCTAGTTATAAGAACTTAGTCACTGAACTTAGCTCCAGTTTGCTAAAGACTAAATCAGTACTTGGAACACAACACTGCTAGCTCCAGAAGGCAACCATATGAAAGAGCAAGAGGAAAATGGAATCCACAGATCAGCTTATGATATCCCTGGAGGCTGCTTCAGATGATATGTGAAGGCCTGATAATAGCTTTCAGATTGGAGTTCCCTGTTCTGTTTCAAAAAGCAAAAACTAGAATCCTTCCCAAAGGTGAATTCAGATTCTCAAATAGCCATTTTTGTCTTACTGTGGCTTTTGATCACCAGATTTCTTTGCTAGATAATGCTATACTGTTATCACAGAACTATTTATTCCTTTGACCTCAGATTTTGGCACAATTTTAAGTTTCTGTACATTCTGTGAATTGTCTAGACTGTAACATCTCAAAAATTTGGGTTTATACTGATTTTCCAGACTATTTTCCAACCATAATACCTTTATGCTTAAGCTGGAAACAAGAAGTGTTATGTTACACATTTTTATGTGATTGGGGCAGAAGAAGTTATTAAGACAAGGGAAACACATTTCAACAAGACACCACAAATAATTCCTAAAGTAGTGTTCATGGAAAGCACCTCGTTGGTGTATACAAGTTCTTTTCCTCAGCTCAAAGATGTACTACTCTGGGACTGCCAGTGCTCTTGTGCTATTTTCAGCACAGACCTACCACTGGATTGCAGTATTTGTGAGAGCAGGAGATGGTTACTGCATGAGAAAGGTCAAATCACACAACTCTTACCGAGTGTGAGAAATAAGGGTTGGAATTAAATTTGCTAGAGCAGTCTCACACAGGCTATAAAATCTTTTACCCTTTTGATTATTTAAAAGAAGCATCAATGCAGAGATGAGAAACTCCTAACGCAGATCTCTGAGCAACATCAAAACTGGCAGGCTTGAGAGTACTTCTGAGTTCTGGAGCCAATTAAGCTCCCTTGCTTCCATTCTGTCCCATTCAGGGCTGACATCCAGGTGTGTGCTAGCCTTCCAGTCCTCCTTCCCTTCAGCTGCCTTTATTTCCTTGGAAAGAGATTGATTATACTAACGAGAAGGAAACCTCCATGCATGCCAGATCCCTAGCACTGACAACTGCGAGCCAGTGTGCTAGGCTGTGCTGAGGCATGTACCCAACTGCTCCGATGGACATGGCCACAAAGGCCTTTACACTGAGCTCCTGCTTTATAGACCTCCCTCCTTCCTACCCCAAGATGTTTAATAAAAAAAGCAAGCAGCGAGTCCTTGGGTTCCCAGCACTGTCTTAGAACACCAGCTAGGAGCTGTTACATAGAGAAGGAGAGGACTGTATTGGAACCCTTTCTCTTGGCAAGACTAACCTGGCTCCTTGTTAATTTAACGCTGGCTATTTTAAATTCATGAGGAACTGCTTTTAAACCCCTCCAGGTAGCAGAACAGTTCCATGCAACATCTATCTGGATGAACCTTTGTTCAACCTTCACCTGGTTAATATTTAGTGATTTGAAAAAAAGGAAAGGGAAGAAAGGGGGAAAGGGAAGGGAAGGCAGGTAGTGACACAACTGAATTGCCAAGCATCCCAAAGACAACATTAGAATTTGCTCTTGTATCATACGCTATTGGAACAAATGTAATTTCTTTAGACACATAGTTCATGAATCTATTTAAGAAGTCTGTGAGGGAAACAATTGAAAAACACAAGTGCAAAAAATCCAAGTATAATACTATAAAACAGCTGAAAGATAGTTTTCATACATTATTTCTCTGAAACTAATGAATGGTCTTTTAGCGTACAGGCTAGCATAATTTTTAAAGCTTTTTAGATCTTTGCACATTCTATAAATTGTGTACTATAGGATTTATGGTTAAAATATCGTATATTTGATCAGGTAATGGATCTTAGGCCCTTAATTTCCTAATGCAAGGAGAGGGTGTGTGTATAAATGCCTGTAACACACAGACAATATATAAGGAGGTGTATATGTGTGTGCATATATATGTATTTATATATGCATGTATCAATCTATACACATCAAACATGCAAAATACCCAGCAGAGTAGAATAGAGACAATTTGCCTGTTTACTAGACAATAAGCAAGGCAGTTAAAACTATTTTCTTCCTCCTCCTATACAAAGATAAGTTTGCTTTTTTAACATTCCTAAATAAAATATCTTTAAGCTATTTGGAGCCTAGAAGATCTCAGCGTAACTAAAAATCTTAAAGTGATGCAGCTGTGTGTTTCAAATCATGATCTCTGGATTTTTCTCCAGTCCTTAAATACATTACAGTAAGTCTTCAGGAGTACCTGCTGCTAAAGCAGCTAGTTCCCTAAACTTGAGACTTGTGATGATACGAAGGTATGGTGTGAAAGACTGGACAGATCTTGTGCTTGTTAATACTAAATCCCATCCAAACAAACGCGTGTGTTAGACAATGTAAAATCATTCTCTAAAAAGAAATTAAACATTCCCCTAACCAAGCAATCAAACTTCAAAATGAAAATTCAAAATACTCATGTATGCACCTTGTTACGTCCCAAAGAAAAGCTTCAGTCTGGTAGGCAATCGTGAACAGAGGGCTTTCAGAAGAATGCAAACTCTTACACGTTACAGCAGTAAGTACTGACTTGTGTATGTGTGTCTGTGTCTCTCTGCCACACTTGTCTTTAGGATTATGGGAGTACACTTCAGTTTTGTGGAAGTGAGATGACTTTTTGTTTCTTGTTAACGCACTTTAATGTGATGTGTACATTTATACTTAGATTTTTTTTTTTTTATGCTTTTCTAGCAAACTGTTGCAAATGTGAATAAATATGTATTTGGTTGTCAAAAACTGTGGGTGTGAGAAAATAAGCTTAGAAAAAAATAACTTTTAACACCCAGATTTGAAAATTTGGCTTCATTTGCACATGCTCAAATAGCTATACAGAAGCGGACTGCTTATAGAGAAGAAAATAAGAGGTGACACCGAGCTGACAGGCAGCCAGAATTTAATGTGGGCGAGGGGACTGCTTTTGCCATGACTCATAGTTTGGCCAGTTCCAAAATGGAAATGGGCTCCTGCTGTAAATAATCCTGAAGACTGTTTTAAAAGCATCAACTAATTTATACTAATAGCTATTAATTTTGTGGTGCTCCATGCAGAAATTATCGTCCTTGTCTTCTGAAGAGTGCTCCAGGTTTTGTTTGCAGGTGAAGTTTTATGAACTGCTATGACTAAATATCTTGAGTACTGACCTGCCAGCCATCTGTCTTTATCATCATGTGATGCTCTTTAGAACTGGAAAGCTCCTAAGAAAACACAGTTTAAGAATACATTTATGGTGGGGTTTTTTTGGATCCTATGGTACCCCAGCTAAGACTGGCTCCTCAAGGTATAATCTCAAGGCTACACCCAAGTGAATCAAAATTAGAGTCTCCAATGTAACAAGAGCTACATTTTGCTATCTAGAAGCTATCTAGAAGGCTCACACCTATTTGTGCCTAATTCTAAGTACCTGCTGAGAAATTTTGGAGGAATCTCTCTAAGCTCAGCTTCTGAAGTGTCTCTGTAGATTTACACTGAAAAGATCATAGGTCTAGTTTACATAAAACCCCATGTTTGAATAAACATATGCTTACCTTTTTTGTTCTAGTTTAGTTAAAATTGGTAAGACTCAAGATGTAATCAAATGCTTTGCTACCCCGCTGGCCAGATCAAGCCATACGCTACTACCGGAATTGAATGTTACCCGGTGGACTGAACTGACAGAATTTATTAGCATGCAGTCAGCATGTCCTTGTGACAGAAAACCAAAGAGTTTATCTTTGCCTCTGGTACTCTTTGAGTCTGAAAGAAAGGAGTTGGGCCATTTGCTGTGGAGCAAAATGGGCATGACCCGAGTTGCACAGCTGTTGTTCCCTGCTGCTGGACCTGTTGAAGGAAGGTGACCCACCAATATTTGAAGCGTTAACAACTTTGACAAATAGCAAAGGCACTGCATATGAGAAGCAGCAGCTTTGGAATGTATTGTTTTAGCAGCCTTCTCAACACTTCTTGAATAGAGCTCATCTTTGTGCAAGTAGGAAAAAGGTGCATCTACTGCAAAAGTCAGGGCTTTTAGAAGTATCTCAGTAGTGACACAGTCCATCGTCTGAGAAAGTATGGAAAGTTAGAGGCAGACAGAGTAAAAAGCTACTTACCTCTAGTTATACGGTGTTCGTTCCTTGACTGTTCTCAATACCTGCTTCATCATCTCAGCAACATTCCAGCTGGCAACTTTCCTCACTATCCCTAGATAAATGCTTTGGAGCAGTAAGAAATGAGGATAGCTCTTGCTCTTCTGACTCTTCATCTGCTACTGTTTCAGCAGTTTAAAGCCTTTCACTGGAAAATTCTGAATCCAATGAAGAAGCGTATCTAGATTTTAGTATTTAAAATTCTTTTCAGTCCTGCTGAAAAATGTGGCGTAGGACCCAGTGGCTGACAATGTCAGACAAAATTAAAATACAATTTCTTAGCAGTGAGAGCAGAGAAACATTTGCTGTTTGGGGTCTTTTAAGAAAAAAAATTCTGTGTGTGACCTCAAAATACTGTGAATAGCTGGTTTATCCTTTCCTTAAGGATTATGGGAAATACCAGAACCTCTGCTTGCCTTTGTGCCTGTAACGCTTGCAGCTTTGAACCAAGCTGAGGACTGTAATTAAACTAAATGTTTTGTCTGGTTATGAGATCAGGACTAGACATTTTCTTCCTAGTGCATAATGTACCAAATGAATTCCTGTTTTGTTCCACATCCCACTCTACTCCAAGTATCCTGGACTGGTCACAGCAAAGACGCAGCAGACTAGGGCTTAATGCTTTAGGATGATATACACAATTTCCCTTTTTTCCACATTCCTACTTGTCCATTATACTTCTCAGACCTAGATCTTATCTATGCATTTTTAGTCAAGAATTTTCCCAAAATGAGATTAACAAAGAACACTATCTTAAAAAAAGATTTTTTTTTTTGGTAGGCTGCATATTTTTGTAGATCATGTATATACAGATCTCATCTACTTTTCTGTTGTCCTCCTGCCTGCAGCATGCAATGGTTTTGTCAAAAAACCCGAAGCATATTAGTCTTAATAAGATTTAAGCAGGAAAAAACAAATGTCTGAAAAAAAAGTCATGAAGTGTTACTCCTGTGCAAATATTTGCTGGTAAACTTAGTAGGATTTTGCTGTGAAACAGATTTTTATTGAAGATCAGGCCTCTGAGCACTCTCCTGGTACAAAACTACTGAATGATGCAAATAGTCCATACAATTCAGGTTCATACAATCACTTAAATCTAGACATACACGTGTAACGGCAGTAATTGTCACCTGAATGAACCAGAGGGAAGTGTACTGTTTTAATAATGAAGTACTGCATTCTTTAACAGCAAACCCTTTTTATTATTAACCTGTCTCATCCAGTGAATTTTAGAAGCTATTTTGCTGTAGGATTAAGTTAATGGTGGATTACACTTCCTCACAACTGGATTAAATCTAGATTTCTGACCAGATGGCTAAGCACTATTAAAAAACCAGCAGCGTTGTTTGTTTTCACTTAGTATTTTGTACACATGAAGTGCTGCTTTTGTAAAGCAAAAGTTAAAGAACAAAATAAATACCTTTTTATTCTTTTACAAAGAGAAAATTAATGTTCTTGAAATGAACATGTATGCTTTAGCCAATGATCTGCTTACAGTCTGTAAATTCATTGTAAAGATTCTTGTCAGGAAATTAAATTTCTGAGTGTTGCCTTTGACAGATTTTATGGAGGAGCTGCTACTCACAGGTCTGGAACATGGGGAAACAAAGACAACAAATAGTTGTGCTTATGATATTTTTCACTGGAGTATGAAGGATGAGGTGCCTCTGAGTTCTACATGCTTTCCTCCAAGGGAGATTTTGAGTACTTTCATGAAGTTACCATGGAATATATGCTTTTTTACTTAATATCTCTCTTGAAGCGTAGAATTTATTTTCAGTTGTTTTCAAGGTACTTGTACCACAAAGAATTCAGGGACTCTGTAATCATCAAGATTATGTAAAACAGCAGCACAGGTGGTATTTTCCACATAAAAGCACATAGGCAGTTCTAAGTGAAAACTGTGAGGATAAATTAAATATCCTTCCAACTTTTAAAGGCCTACTAATCAGAAACACAGAGGATTCTTGAAGGTGCATTTGCCCTCCGATTATGAATAGTCTTTTGAGAATTACATAGCAAAAGCCAGGACTTCTATTATACAGGGCATTGTGGGTAGAGCTCAGTATTGTTCTTGCTTTTACCCTAGCTCCCATAACTAATCAAGTCTCAAAAGCAATTCTCTTCCCATACTTCCTATCAATACAATGTATTACTTGATAAGAGACAGCGTTTGTAAAAGAGGCTTCTGGAAAAAAAGCAATATCCAAACAAAAACATTCACCTTTTGTCTCTTTAAAGACATGCTTTCTGTGAGCAAAGCAAATGAATGCCTTCTCTTTCTTCCTGTATACCCTAACTTCTGCATTCTGACCCTGACTATGAAAATCCTTCAGTTAAAGTTTTAGTACCATGTCTTCAAATGTTTACAACTGACAATGCTCTTTGTAGGTACAGAAACCCCTTATTAAAAAAAAAAATAAAAAAAAATAATAGAAGAAAGCAGAAAGTTACACCAAGTAAAGAGTAAGTAAGTTACACCAAAGAAGAATAGAAGTTATTATGAATGTATTTACACAATTGTTAAGGTACACAAATACAGTGGTAGTACAAATGAAGTGCTCTGAGATACTGGTTTCCAATACACAGGTTTATATAGACAGTCTAACTATTTTCTGCATGATGGAATTTAACTATTATGAAGGACAAAAACTGCCCACAAGTGAGTACAATTCTAGAAGTCTGCAGTCAACTTTTAAGTATAGTACAGCAATCTAATGTTCCAGATACAGAGAGAATAAAGAGGCTGCCTTTGTAAGTCCCTCTAACAGTACATTATTAACCACAGATATTTACAAGGAAAGCACAGTGAAGTGTAAAACTCTTCAAATGGTAGTGCACATGCCTAAAATACTGAAGTTTATAGTAACCGAGGAAATAATTTTCCTATGGAAACTTACCCATGGATCAAACTCTTAAGCTTTTCCACTATACTCTCCCCAAACAGAGTTTTCCCCAGTCAGACTCAGAGTACACACAAGCAAGTAGCTAATGTTCTGAAAACATCCAAAGAAGAGTGACTAATACTTAATATGTGAACTTTTGAGAGGGGCAAAAAAGAATTTTTAAGCAGTGAAACAACAGAAATTACTCTTCATAAAGCTTTGAAGACCAATAGGCCTTTAAAAAAATTTGTTTTCCAGCAGGGAAGAATTTCTCAAAATACCTAACTGTTCAAACAAAATCTCTGTACATACTTTCATTTCCAACGTGGAACTTCCCATTACTTCAGTCATACTAGTATAAACAGTACTTCTGATACCGTTCCAAGTACTGTGAGAACAGAATACCTACTTTTATTTTACGAGACCATTTACAGTAACAAACAATGTGAAGAATCTCCCATATTCCATAACCAACAGATGCTAATAACACCTGCAACAGTTTTTTTGGACAACCTAAGCATGCTGAGTCATTCATTCCTAGCTAATGATTCTGGGCATACTCAGGTTGAATACAGTTAAGAATTAAATATGGTATGCACCTGAACTGTACTCAGGATTTCACAGCAAGAATAGTTTTGTTTGTTTTTTTTTTTTAGTTTTTTTTTTTTTTTAAATAATTCCTTTTTTGAGTCTTGGCATGAAAGAGAAGGCCTGAATCTATTTATTTATTTATTTTTAAACATGTAGATGCTGAATGAAACATGCAAATTCACTGAAGACTCAGTAGCAACGTGTATTTTCCACTTGCAACACCCTCCAAGCTAACCAGCCTCAGAGTGCAGGAAACAAAATTTTACCAATAAAAACAATGTTTGACACTATCCATTTACCCAAACTAAGCAGAGAGATAGGACAAGCTTTCAAATTCTAAATCCCTCAAATGCCAGAGTCTTTCACTTTATCTTTCTTATTCTTTACTAAAAAAGAAAAAAAAAAAAAAAAAGAAATCCATTATCACCGTCTCTACTATACTTAGACTCTCCTGCAGGGTATTTAGTTCTTTTATGTAAAAGAACGAGTATTAAAAATGAATTTGTGTTACACGGAAAGTTAAATGTTAAGTGTGAATGAAGACAGCAAACAGCAAAGGAAAATCCTAAGTTTTAAAAACTTCATGAGAAAACCGTCTCAGTCAATATAGGACCATACAAATAAGTAAACTTTTAAAATAAAGTCAGATGGTTTTGATTCATTTACATGTTCCCTGCCAGACTAATTTTTTTAAACAAGAAATTTCAAGCCATTGCCTTTAGTTTAGGTTTGTTTATATTCTACATTTTTAAATCAGACAAAAGCAAGAGTTCTTTACAGAGAATTAAGCCAATAATTTTAGCAAAATGATACAAAAAACTTTCTTAAACCAAGTAAAAGATTTATAGTTACAGTAGAATAATAAAAAGGGGGTAAAGTCTGCCGCCTGTGGAGGTAAAACTGAAATGGCCATCCGATAACAGGCGGTCAACTCTGTAAACCATCTTTCTTTTCCAGCCCTGATACCACAGGGTTCTCTTAAGGTCATTGGGTTTCTGGCAAAAGCGTCCTGTAATGGCAGCTGCTGGAGTCTGTCCATGTTCCTCCAAGTGCCTTTTAAGTCACATGGAGAACTCCAATTGTAATGTTTCCACTCTAGTTTAGGGTATTTTTGCTAGTAAAGCCATTGGTAACATAGGAGATCAGCCATGCATTATTTGCCCTCCATGGCAAAATAATTTTCATCGGTGCACAGCAGACTGGAGAACACTGGTAGTTACCCGAGCAGGAATCTACCAAAGCCAAAAAACAAGACAACATCAGCAACATACTCTTCCAGTTAACATACAAGTGGCTCTCAATGCACTTTTAAATAATTCATTGCCAAAAGTTAAGTGTCTGAATTGGAAATCCAATGAGCTACACAATGTTTCGCACCCACCTGTAGCTACACGAAGTTCCCTGTATTTTCCTCCTTTATTAGAAGTTAACATGGAAAATTCACCTTTCCAGCCAGAGGGGATGTTTTGAAGAAAAGTAAACAGAGCATAAACATGCACAGAAGAAAGAACAAACCAGATGAAAACACTACCAATGCGCAGAAATAGACTCAATGAATAATTAAGGTTGGAGGAAGAAAAAAAAAAAATCCCAGTAAGAGAGTAAAAAACAATTAATTATTTTCAATGGCTTTTCATTTTTCATGGGACTTTGTGTTAAAAGACACTTCATTAATTTCCATAGCTTGACCTATTTCAGTAACAGTGTAACATTATTTCAATAACACTTTCCCTGTGAAAGTGAAAAACAACTACACATCACTGCAATTTAAGAAGCGAGAAATGTCTAAGTAGGTGAATCAGTATTCAGTATTAACTTCAGTTGTAAACAGCTACAAATAGTAAGGCATACAGTAATAGACAACCAATGCACACACAACCCTGAGCAGACCAGAATCTGCATGTCTCCCGCACATGAGCTTTCCAATGCAAAGCTTTAGGTTTGCCTTTTAAATTTTTTAAAATTTTTTTTATTTTTGACTGATGTCTGATAATTGGACTTTAAAGTGTTAAGGTGCCATTTGCAGTTGGATCTTTTGAATGTGGTTTACGAAGCAGCTTGTGCACAGTCAGCCAAGCACACAAAGCAGAAGGAGAAAAAGAAAGAGAAATAGCAGGAGTCTTCACCAACTAGAGATACAGGATTAGTGCAAGCTTAGGCTTTATAGAGAAAGTGAGGCAGCAGATGGAGTTATACAACAGAATTTATTAAGGAACAGAAAAATCTCACAGCCTTTTTTTAATAAGAAGCAAAGCAAAGAAGCTCCTGAAATACTTAAGAAAGCATCCTTCAGCCATCAAGGTTCAGATTCCAACTGAAACTTGTTATTTCCCTGATGAAACCTGTTATTGCCAAAAGCAGAACAGACTAAAAAGCCAAAAGCTGCACACAGAAAGGCAGAAACTTCTACTGCACTGAACTGTGGAAAGGAGTTCTAAATACCCAAATCCAAGTCTGTCCACCTCCGAGATGCTCGTGTTCAAGCTACTCTCATTAGAATGTGAACATTTTTAAAATATAGATCTGAATAGATCTGAGTATTTTTAATACAACAGCTTATAAGGAATGGAGAAGAATATAAACCAGTAGTGACAAATGGATAGGGCTGTAGTAGGACATTCCATTCATGACAAGACAGAGCCTCATTTGAGTAATATAGTCAATTGAGTCTTCACACAAGTATTTTGCTTTTATGATTCTGAAGCAGATGTGGTTTTGAATGGATGACCCACTGCTGCATGAACATCCCTGGAAAGACATGTAATTCTCAAACAGCTAAAATTTAGACTTGGTTATTTTATTTTATTGTTGATGCTTGAACGATTTTAGGGACTTTTAAAGTCACTATTTTTGTAAATTCTGCTTAGGAGTCCAAGTGGAACAGCAGCAATAATTCAACTTTTGGAAGGACATTTACTTTTAAGTTAGAGAAAAAACAATGCTTCATCAAGCATCTGACCAGAAGGCACAGGTACAACTATGAGATAATGTGAGGAGAAGAAGCAAAGTTGGATGATTCCAAAGATTTTTTTCCCCACCCCATCCAAAGTTTTGGTGTCTAATGAGAAGCACTCACCCAGTGCTGCCTTCCAACGAAAGGAGACGAGCAGCTACTTGCCATGGTGTTCGAAAGGAATGCTATTCTGAGGTAGGGGAAAAGACAGCAATTTGTAACAGTTCCACTGCCCCAATATATAAAGATGTCTAACAAATATGCAACCTAAACTTGCAGTAGCAAATGTATCTTTTGAGGAACTCTGATTTCAGACTTCTGTAAGACATTTCTATCATATTAAGAGATACGTAAAAGGAACAAATCATTATTCCTCAAAGAAAGCTGACAGGGTCAGAAGAACAACACGGAGTATGATGCCTATTAAGATGGATATATGGAGAAAGATTTGCTCATGAGGAGATGGAAAATGCAGAGGCATTGGAAGTATGTTGCTTTTTCCCCAGGGAAGTGGCACAACACTTAAGTTGTTCAATGCCAGTGTTGGTTACAGTCTTCTAAAAACTTCTGCTGTCAAAGAGACTTAATCAAATATTTCTTTGTGCAGCATTCCAATCTTTTCTTCCAACTACAGAAAGAATACCTCTATTACCAGTAGGATTTATGCACAGTTTTGACTGTTGGGTGCTGAACGTGATACATTTGGGAAAAAAAATGAAACAACTTACTCTATACTATGAACAGTCAGATTGAACCTTCTGTGAAAGGAAATGAATGCTACTCACCCATAACTAGACTCTTGAGATGATCACTGCTTTCAGAATGCAGTCTGTGCAATGTGGACCAACAGAACTGATTCAAAATAGTGTTTACTGGAATACTCATGACCTCCTTTACTACATTTCTTAACGTTTAAAGACTGACTACGTAAAGGAGACTTAGTGAACAATTCACCCATACAGCTTAAGAGAAGAAGGACAGTTTAACAGCTGGTGTGATCTTCCATCCAGCACAGATCATAACTCTTCATTGCACAGAAACCTGTAATTTAGGCTTGCTTTAGACCTGAATGCGCCACCTAGAAATGAATCCAGTTTTGATGCAAAGGCAAAGGGGACAGATGATCTGCTTCTTCTAGAAGTTGTTTCAGTGGCTAACTGCCTTCACTTAGACCTCGGCTTTGCTTTTCTCTAAATGTGAGTGGTTTTAATTTTAAGCAGTAGGTTCTCCACATATGTTTTCTGCATAAATGTCAGTTCCTGTTAAAATTATTGTCTCTAAAATACTATGCCAACTAATTCAAGATGATCTGTCTGTTACCTTTCAGAAAACTGAAAGATGCTGATTTGAAACTCTTGCATTGTACAATCTGTTTTCCCAAGCTCAGTTTTTATGGCTCTTCTCTGTGTTACTTACAGTTTTCCAACAATTAAGATACTGAGAACTGAATTAAGCATAATATTCCAGCATCTGTCTCATTAATGACATGAAATAACCTCTCAATTTCTGTTCATTACTGTATCATACATAGATTCAAGGATGAAATTATGCCCTTTCATTATGACACCACAATAACCTCTCCAACATTACACCTAAAACCTCCTCAGTCATTGCGTACCACAGATATAGTTACCACATACAAGACAATGGGCTCCACACTCCTTCATCCTAATCAGGTTTTGGAGTACTGCAGTAATACATGTTTTATTTGTATAGGCTTTACCTGACCGCTCAACTCTTACTAATGTTTATCACTGTCAAACATCTCACAGCTTGCAGGTTTTTAGCTGTTGCCTTCATTTCCATATAACTGAGAAAAGTACTGAATAATGTGTGCCATGAAATTTTCGTACTTTCATTAGAAACACTTAAGTTTCACAAACCATTTCCTAGACATGCTAGCTGTTACTCCAATAAACACTCGTTACTTAGTGTTACAAAGTGCTAGTATTTCTAATGAGAATGATTTAGGTACTATGTGGACAATACCTTGGAGGTGGGGAATATACATGACACCTATTTTACTATCCTTACCAATTATAATTTTTCCATGAGTGTTAAATTTTTCTGAGAAGACCTATTTTCCATAAGACAATGTTGGTTCATATTATCTACATTCCCAGCCCTAGATTTCAGTTTCAGTCTGAACTGATCAGAACTCATTTTGGAAAAAAGAAAGATAAAAATGCAGAGTCATCTTTAAGAACTCTACTTAGAGGTAAGTAGCCTTCATTATTTCTTTAAGTAACCTCTGCACATTTCCATTGCCCAGAGTTTAACAAGCAGTAGCCCTTCCTCTAGATGATGAGAGGTGGAGATTACAAATGCAGCGTTGCCTTACCAAACCATGGCATCCAAATAAAATAAAATAACAAAACTAATTTATCAAGTTATAAATATAACAACTCTAACAAATGTAGTTTTTAACATAAGACATCTGTAGATCTGCATAGCAAACTTTAATAGCTGCTTTCTACCAGGAGTATGGTCTAAGCACTTCCTGAAAAAGGAACAGTGGTAGCATATTTACTTAAGACTTACAAAGAAAACTAACACACTTGGAATGGGCATGGACAAATAGTTGCTGTTCTTTACTGTTCTCCTGATAAGAAGTGGTATGGATGATTTTCTATATTCTTACACCTAGCCAATCAAAACTCTCCTTAATAACCATGCCATGCGAGTTGGATACTTTACATTTTTCTGACTAAGAACAAGGTATAAAGATAATGGGAAACTCATGGCTTTAATTGGTAACCTGGTTAACATCTAAGGATAAATTTTGATTATGGAAGAACTACTTTAACGCTACGAAGATAGTAAGAACGTAAGCTATGCAAACTTGCAACTTGAGCCATTCTGCCTGCTGTGGAGTGAGAATTGGGAAAATGAAAAGCAATTTTCTCTAACGAGCTTAAGGGGAAGTGTTATAAGGTAAAGTCTAAGTAAATCTCTCTTGCCTTCCAAATCCAAGAGGCCCATGGGAAGCTGTTTAAATTATATTACAGTTGCACACTGTTAATCAGTTACCGTGAATGGAGACCAGCAGTGGTTCACTGCCTTGATAAGAGCTAAATGAAGACAACAGATGATGAATGATTAATTCTAACAAACTCAGAGAAGATCCCAACTAGGCTGCTACTGGAACTGTAAAGAAATCGACTAAGTGATCCCATACTTGGAGCAGAGGGTTAAAAAGAGCAGGTATGGAAATGTGCCATTAAGCCAGATTGTACTGTTGGCCCACACCACAAATTATACATCTGGATATTCAAAGACTACTCAAAAAACTTCACAGTCCTACACAACCTGAGTATTCTCATTTTACAAGTTATGCAGAACCGAAATGTATCTGTAAACCCATCGGGATTATTTGTACCTTACAATGTTTAGAAAAGTGTCACATGCACACTGAGCTACATGTCAGCAATATAGCAAAAAAGAGAAAGATGTACTCTTTTCTAACATCGTCAAGTAACATCACTTCACTTATTTGTTACTCCCATTAATTATTTATCTGCCTGGTAACAGAGACAAAGCTTCTGAGATCTGCTCAGAATGCCAGAGACAAACCCTGGGCACACACATTTTACCAGGAAACCATCTTTATATTTGATTAAACACTCGGGGGATCTCAGTGTCGCAGCCTTACAGAATAGCTGAGGTCAGAAGGGACCCCTGGAGATCATCTAGTCCAATGCCACTACTCAAAGCACAGTCAACTAGAGCAGGCCCCTCAGGACAACGTCCAATTGAGTTCTGAGTAGTTCGGAAGAGGGAGACTCCACAACCTCTTAGGGTAACCTGTTCCAGTCCTTACCCACCCTCACAGTTAAGAAGTTTTTTCTTATGTCTAAATGAAATTTCTTACATTTCAATTTGTGCCCGCTGTCCGTTGCCCATTCACTGGATATTGCTGAGAAAGTCTGGCTGCACCTTCTTTACATCCTCCTATCAGGTGTTTATGCATATTTACATGATCTGTAACTATGCACAGTTCTACCCTCTTTGTTTTCATACTGTTTACAAACTTCAGCCATAAAATATTTCAACGTCAGAATTTCTGGTGGCAAGAATTGTAGTTCAGTCTTGTCCAGTCATTTCTGCTCCTGAACTGTTCATCCCCTGTGCAAGCACAAACATTTGTGCAGCTACATGGTGAAACAATTCATTCAGCTGAAAACCAACCCCCAAAATCCCTCTTCACTTTTGTTACAGCAGAATTGTTTCTCCAATCCAGTTCACCCTCAGTCTTCATTAGATATACTCACCTGGCCTCCATCTAAAAGAGTGCTCCCTTTAGCGGTAAAAGTCTATATATAAGAACACATACTATCCCAAATAATTAATTTTGCCAATTAAATGATGAAGCCAAAAGGAACTGAGTTAATTTTTATCAATATGCTCTGCCAACGAGAAGTAAAATGAGTCCATGGCAAAAATTATGCAGTTAGAACTCCAGCACAGCATTGAGGCGTGATGGGAAAACCCCTAGGCAACTGCATCAGTCCTCATAACCGACTACTCTCCCAGTAATGTGGCAGTATGCCTACAGTACAGGTGATTCCCCATTCTGTAGGTAAGACTGAAGGTAAGTTGTACAAAGCCAGGCCACACACTACTTAGGACAAGTCTGTGTGAATACCCTGAAAGCAGAATGTTTCAGCTATAGCGTAAAGAGTTAAAAATATATTTAAACATTGCTTGTCAGTCTTAAAAAGAAGCATTCCTAAAATCTCTTTGCTACGTCACTGTGACCAATGAGGATGATTTCAGTGCTGACTATGGCTATGAATCACTCTATCATTCATCCTCCTGCCATCCTCTTCAAATGAGCCTTCTGTGACCTATCCATCATCCACGTATGTGGCTTCTTATCTGCTCTGAATTACAGTGCTGCACTACAACATTTCTTCACTTTAGCACTTTTCTGTTCTTCACCAACTGTATCTTGTCTACTCTGCACCAATGTTCTCTGCTCTGTTGATTTGGAAACGTGACTCACAACTGCCTCTAACTTGCTTTGCTTCCTCATTGATAACAGATATAAGAAACCGAATGAGCAAAGGAGCTAAACACTATAATGGTACGTAAAAATGCTGCATCTCCAGGATTTTGCATCATCTCATACACCAATGACTCTGAGTATTTTATGCTTATTGCAGCCAAGGTAAAAGAAAAAATTTTTTAAAAAAATTTTCTTTACAGTAGTCTACAGCCACATCACAAACATTCAGTTAAAATGTCAAGTATTTATACGTGTCATCATCATCTACAAAATCCGTATGAAATCACATCACTTAGCTGGTATGTTCTTTTGGCAAATTAACTTTATCAAATCACCCTCATTTTTCCATTACGCAGAAATCTTTTTTACCTGCGAAGTTGACATGCGAGAGGTATCTTGCCGGCCTGTTAAGTCAGACGACGAGATATTGACTGGGGCGCCGCGATGCAATCTCATACTCACTTTCCTTTCTCGTTCCATACCAGATACTGGCCGAGGAGAGGTGTTGGCTGTGAGAAAAACAGCATTAGATTCTCATAATGAGAAATGGGATTATAACACAGTCACCAGAAAAACTACACTCTCACTGTCTGCATATAAAACTTCCACAGAGTCAGACAAGAGAAATCAAGGGCTTTGTTTTACATTTACAGTAATCTAAGTAGCAATTGGCAGGTAATGAGTGTATACAATTACCTTCAACCTACTGAAAAGCAAGGGGAGAAAAAACAAAACAAAAACCCCAAACCCTGACCAGAGATAAATACCACTCAGGTATCCTAATTCTAATTTCTAATTCCCAATGACCAGGAACAAACTGCAAATTAATAATAGTCTACAAGGTGCATCTATACAGGTATTTGCTTACTTACCAGCGTGTGAAGTTGGGGTAAGAGGAGTAGGAGGAGCTACATCTTGTGTTCCTCTCAGCCTGCCAGAAGCAGTGGAGGGTAATCCACGCACAGCTGGATTTCGTGTATGTCTCAATCTTTCTTCTCTTTCTCGTCTTTCACGTTCAGCATCTTCAGCTGCTCTGCTTGCACCCTACGGGTCAAGACTAGTGAACAACTTGGGGGATTATTGAGCTTACAGCTATATGTTCGGATAAAATTACTGAAAATAAAGAACTGGACAAGCCATGAAGTTTGTTAAGACATTAATTGTTTTGGTAAAATTTCTTGAGAACTGCCATAAACTGTGTTGACACAACTGCTGGGATAGTCTTCAAAATGCTAATATACACACATACTGTTATGGCAGCTGAATACCTCCTCAAAAGTTGCAAATGACCTGTGCTGAAGATCAAGGTGGGAGAAAATAATAATTCCGCAACCTAGCCTAGTGACTGCCCTGAAGGAAGTATCTCAGAAGCCTTACATGCTTAAAACCCTGGAACTTCAACTTACTTGTAATTCAACCCCCATCTCATGGCTCCTGCATCTCTTGCCTTTCCTCATTTCCTGATCTTTTTTTCTAGACAACAGAGCTTCCAGGAGGAAAAAGGCAAGATAATCTTACGGTATCAGTTAAGATACTCAAAACTGACAATGTTGTAAAAACATACCATTACCAAAAAAAGTTTTAGAAAGCTATGTCAGCTACTCACAAATTTCAGCATGTTCCAGTCAAACACATAGTCATAGGAGAACCCTTGTCGGTGGAAGAGGTTTCTGAATAATTGCCTCAGATAGGAATAGTCTGGTTTGTCATCAAAACGCAAAGAACGGCAGAAATTCAAGTATGTGGCAAATTCAGCTGTAATAAAAGAAAGCCTGTTTTTGTCCTTCAGCTTCACATTTGCTTTTTATAATTCTGAATCCCAAAAAATCCCACAACCACCCCAAACCCAAGAAATAGGGAATCTCCTAAACATAAGAAAAATAATAATGACCTAATAGTAGAAATCTACTGAAGGCAACACTATAGCCCATCTATCAAGTCAACCCTGAAAAGGAAATTGTCTATCGCAGAGCATGTAAAGATCTCATTTGTTAACAGAGAGGATCCAATATGAGAGTACTTTAACAACAGTTGGGGGGTGGGGAGGGCAGGACAGCTTTAAAACTACAGTTGAGAAAAAGAAATAAAATGTATTTTTTTGCCTTTCTTTGCTTTGAATATATTTAAACAGAATTTCTTGCAGGACACGGAATAGCATCTCTTTGTTGTTAAATCACGTAAAGATTCATGTTCGCTACCTCACAAAACATGCAAAAACTAGGGGACCCATACAAATTTCCCATGTAAGTCATGCTACAATTTTACATTTGCAATAGTCTGAAAACCTGTTTTTATATGGCACATGAAATACTAGTTACACAGCAAAAAAATGCATATTCTTGTCAATGTGCCAGAGATAACAGCAGTATCAAAATACCAGCTTTTGAGTTCAAGTCCTTCTGGCTGAAATAATATATTAATAATTTACCTTAAGAAAGAAATCCTAACAAACAGCACAAGGAAAATTGATTAGTCTTCCCTGTAAACCCCAGTGAAAAAACATAGTTAATGAATGTAAAGGAACATGTATGAAGCGACATTTGAAACAGATCAAAGACAGTAAACCCTAACAAAAACTATAGTTCTCATTATCATACCTAGCTGCCAAAGCCAGGAGTGTGGAAACAATAGAGACAGAACTCTTCATGAAACATCAACAATACTCTCTGATGGCAGCTAATGTTAACAATTTTTAAAACAGATTTAAGTATAATTTTGCAGGGCTCAAAAATGTCTAGTTATTACTGTGGTGTAAATACCAAACTGAGAAACAGAACAGCTTTGATGCATGATGCTAGGATATAGGAGGGTTTCTTATGCCTCTCACAGATGCTGACCATCATCAGGCCAAACCAGATGAACCTGGAATGACAATTCCCAAGTGAAACAACTGCAATAGGAAAGAGGTACATCTAACTATACAGTCCGATTCATCCAAGAAACAGTACCCACACATAGGAAGAAACAGGTAGTTTCTCAAAAAGCTATTTGTCTGTTACAGTTATCCAGCCAGCATAGACGCACGCACACACAATACAGCGCAAATCATATGTACCAAGTTACTCCTTGACTCGAGGGCACCACAATGATTGTTTACTAATAGTTAAGGGATAATTAGAAATGGTCTACAAACACAAAGATCCCAGTCTTGAGAGCACAGTATCTTTATCACAGATGTGCCCAATCATGGCGGGGGAGGTGGGAGTGGTGCAGAAGGGTTTAAAAAAAAAGAAAAAAAAGAGAGAGAGAGAGAACTAAAAAAGACTGGTAGAATTCAGCATAAAGAAAAAAGAAATGCCACTAAAATGTGAACATGTAGACCTAGTGCCACAAAAAAGTAACTTACAAGGATATCCTTTACATAAAACCTCAATGGGTGTAGACATTTTCTTTTCACTGATACGTTCGTATTTCTGCCTCTTTGTTGCTGCTTTCAGTCCCTGCCAGGGGAGGGAGCCCAGGTTAAAATACATCAGTACATAGCCCAAGGACTCCAAGTCATCTCTGCGAGATTGCTCTACAACAGCATAAAAAAGTGGACTCATTAGGTTTCATTTTCTAATGGAAAAACAAAAGACCGTGCAACAAGACTGTCATAAAAACCTTTACAAAAACAACAGATAGCTGAGTTACTATGCCCATGATAAACTCATCCAGTACAAGAAAAAGCCTATTACCCTTGCAGTTATTAAAAAATGGGCTAATTCCTGACAATTACAAACTGACCGAATCCCACCCGATCAAGAGATACAAGGCCAAGCATGCTGCACTGTTAGTACCAGAAATAACAGACTATCTTCTATTCCTCCATAAAACAACTCTACTTGTACTAAAGTTATGTGCATCGACATTTTAAAAGTTTCTATTTATTGCTTTCCCCAGCTCACCAATTCCGAGATGAGTGTTGATGGATGCATAACGGGCAGTTCCTGTTAAGTTTTTATTTTCACGATATGGAATATGTTGGTGAGTTCGAGCATCTCGATACTTCTTTGCTAATCCAAAGTCTATTATGTAGACAAGATTGCCTTTCTTCCCCAGGCCCATTAAGAAGTTATCTGGCTTCACGTCTCGGTGGATGAAGTTCTTAGAGTGAATATATTCAATTCGACTAATCTAAATAGAGAGAGGAGAAAAAAAAAATCATCATCAAGAGACTGGGCATAAACCTTTTTTCTTACAAAAACACTAGCAACACTGTCTTAATGATGAAAAAGGTAAACAAACTTTTTATTGTAAAATGTAAGGGCATTAATGAGAACATAATCACATAATTTAGAAGACAATAGATAAACCTCTCCAGCTCTTTGCCGCTGTCTATTTTACATTTGTTTCAAATAAATTTCTTGGGGGAATTTCTTTGTCTTTGAGCAGTGCAACCCCTGGTTTGCAAACAGTGCAGGTCCAGTTTTAAAAAAATCAAATTAAGACTTTTATCACTTTTGATGGGACACTTTATATTTACAGAAACAAATCAAATTTTGGGTCTTTTCTCTAATGGTACAGCCTGTTCACCCCTAAATTACAGAAATAAAACATAGCTGATTATGATCTCTCAAGAACTTTTAATATCCCAACATACTGCACTATCAAGATCAACAAAGCAGTTTCCTACCATTTGGTCAGCAAGTAATAGGACTGTCTTGAGACTAAATTTCCTTGAACAAAAATTGAAGAGATCTTCAAGACTCGGTCCCAACAGCTCCATCACCATTACGTTGTAGTCCCCTTCAGCTCCACACCACTTAATTGTGGGAATACCCACTAGGAAAAAGGAAACAGCTTATTCAGTATAACAATTTGATTTATACAGTTCATACACTCAAATCTTCAAGGTTCTTAAGATGAATTCTAGGAGGGTTATTACTGTGAATGTTTGTATTTACAGTGAAGCTTAATATTTTATGCTATCGTCAGCCATTCCAAAATGAAAAGTTTCCCAAACTGAAAAATCTTCCTAAATGAAAATTTCAGAGCAGAACCAATATAAAATTATAGCAACAGAGGTCTAAAAATAGTTTTTTTTCCTCTTCCCCAGAAACCTCCCAGTCTTTGTGATTAGCTTTTAACTTGAAAGTATTTAGTGTTTTTGCCGCATTTGAACCTTAAGCATTTTACAAGTACTAATACTCATGTAGTCTTCAAGATGGCAATAAGGAGCAAATTGGAAGTCTGAAAATAGACACTGAAAAATCACTAAATATTATTACTGAAGAAGGCCTTAGAAATTAACTTCTTAGTTTCAAACCCTACAAGATCACCATAAAATACTTCTCTCTTCCATTTCAATTTGGAATAAATTTTCACCCTTGCTTCACACTCTTGTCTTTCCTCCAGTTCCACCGAATTTGCCGTTTGGTGATTCTCTACCAAAGTAGCATTGTTTATGAGATGTGTTACATATTCAACTTGAGAGAGCTAAAATTAGCCCTGCTTTATGGAGAAAGTCAGGAAAGTTATTTCATGCAAAACTGCAGAATTGCTCAAATATTTTGAATTAAACCTGCATGTAGGTAGCCTTATTCAGAATTTCAAATGCCTTTATTTTTAGTTAATTTCATGCATTTTGGAAGTCAAATGGTTTAATTCACCCATTTTAAACTCTTACCTTTACTGGACATGCATTATTTTTACCTGAATTCCCTTCACAGAGAAATCCTTATTCAGATGGAAACTTAACGTCCTGTCACCTGCCTCTGCAGCATCCGTCCTCAGAAAGAACCCACCATCACAGCCTTAGTAAGCCCATAAAGGAAGCATTTTACTCTATGAAGGCTATTGAGGTTACATGCAGGCAGCAACTGAATGAGGCAGTAATTAAAAAGTGACTAAATGCAAATACACATTATCATCCATGTCTAGATGTATGATTATTGTATTTTGCATTTGAGATACAGTGTGGAAGGCAGACTTTATGCGAAGTATAGCCTCATTTAGGAAAAATCAAAGGGGCTATGAAACAAAAGCAAAACTTAACTACACCGAGCTTATATCCCAGAACTGCATGGGAATCTTATATCTGCAGAATTCCAAAATATATTGAGTGAGTTATCCTAGCAGACTACAATGCAGTAGCTACAAAGTTGCTTCACTCCTGTTCTCTACTACTAATGCCATTTTGTCTTAGAATTCCCACAGCAAAGAAATATTTTTAACTCAGAAGAAAGAATGCTAACAAAAGTCAAATCAGTGCACTGCCAGATGGGACCAAACTTTGCCCCACGTTGCTCGGGGTTTTCACATTTTAATAGTCTGGGACCATGAGCAACACTGAAGGATCTTAGTGGTTATCATGAAGTTTGGTAGCCATGGATTTGGAACTGCTACTCTACATTGCTCACAGAAGAGCTGAGGTACTACTCTTCACTTAGCCTGCCACCTTTCCCACCTTCTCCTTATACGTCAAAAGAGATCTTAACCATTAAATACCTCCAGGTGGTACATACATCAAAGACATAAACCCAGTTAAATCTCTGAAGAAGGAAAATAATTTGCTTGCCTCCACCCTGCATCATTTTGTAGATTTTGCTCTCGATGTGGAGCTGAGGATGTTTGGTTTTGACACATTCCAACTTAATTGCAACCTCCTCTCCGGCAGCGATATCAGTTCCTAAAACCAGAAGAATTTAAAACATTGGTCAAAATATTTTTTAAGATGCACTTCCTTTGTCAAGACTGAAACAAAACAAATATTGACAAACTACTACTCAATGGCAAACATCCAGAGATTATTAAGAACTTTCTCCTGGAATTATCTAAAAATTCTTCTGAAGTCTTACAGATTCTCTCCAACAGGCTACCAGTTTAAGAGACAACTATTAGACACTTGTAGCACAGGAAGCCAAAACTGCTGCTATCCCATTGCAAAAATATACGAGTGTAACTTCGGAGAGGTGTCTTTCCACTTCCAGTTTGTGGTAAAAGTGGTCAGAATGAACATTTACAGGTGTGGCATATATCCCTGGCAACCTAAGAAATGCTGGGAATTCAGATCACCCCCTCTTATGCCTTGGAAACAGAGACTACAACTTCCCTAAATCTCAACATACTCCAGATGTATTCTGACACCTTATGATTCTATCTGGTTGGGAGGCAGATTATCAAGAATCAAGAATTTGTCCTCTCAAAAAACTTTTTAAAAATCTCATTACGTTTCTGTTTTGGGAATCAAGTGACTGAAAAATTGGCTTACCTGTTCACTTTCAAAGTTTAAATATATTTAGGGAAAAATTAACATTCTTAAAAAGAAACAGAGTCAAGAAAATACATACTCTGACAGCCAAGCAACTTAGGAATGACAGAAACAGGAATTGGCAAAAGGAGATGTGTGACGCTTTTTAGACATATCACCAAATCTCTCTACTTTCAGAATTTGCTTTCTCTTTTCTGCACTACCTAATGGTTTAGGATCACGTGAAGTACATCACCTACCGTTTGTTCTGATCCCCACTCTTAAAAGCTTAACCTGAGGTCCGCTAATTTTTGTTTGGAAAGAAACAGCAAACAATCATTTTCTGCTCACTTTCTCCATGATGTTCAGGATTTCATAGACTTCTACCCTACCTCACTTTCCCTTAACTCTTTTCAGCATTCAAAAACTCTTGCCATTCTTTGTATATAAGTAATTTTTAATTACCCCTAATTATTCCCCTTATCTTTACCTTTTCCAGTTCCATAATGCCCTTTTTGACAGTCACACAAAGCAATTAAGACAGAGATGCACAATTATAATTTTTTCCTCCTTATCTATTTTTTCCCACATACTTTTCTTTGACCATGATGGAGTACGAAGCTAATGTATTCACCTAACTATAACTGCAAAATCTTGTTCCTGAGATTAAGGAGCTACTTCAGAGCTTTATAGGGTTTTGTCTATAAAGTCAGGCTAACCAAGGCTAACAAAGACAGGCTAGCACCCCACACCTCAAAATGGGCAAGGAACTGACGGTACATGGAATTATCTACGAGTTTAGGTTAATAAAATGTCTTCTTGTGTGTGCGCACACATGAGCATTAAGGTGGTGTTGCTGATACAGTGAGTTGTTCTGAGTGAACACTGGGGTCGATATTTATTAGGCATTTCACAATGCATCTTAAGAAAACAAACCATCTGAAGCTCACTCTATGTACAATAAGCACAATTCAAGGTGAACAACTGGAAGACACAAATCAAAATAAGGCTGTTCATATGACTCCTTTGTAACTGGCATAATAGGTGGCAGGATCCTTGACTGCTACTGTGGTCACAGCGCTGTGGAAACTCTTAAATCTGTAATCTAAGGTTTTCACGTTTTATGAATATATTACTTTGGTGGACTGTAAATGAGTTATGGTGCACATCAATCCAGAAATGTAAAAGGGCAGATCAACAATACAAGGAGGAACGCATTATC
Source organism: Astur gentilis (assembly GCF_929443795.1). NCBI lineage: Eukaryota > Metazoa > Chordata > Aves > Accipitriformes > Accipitridae > Astur > Astur gentilis. The sequence continues at coordinate 41,083,473 of NC_064889.1, forward strand.
TTCTGATCTAATACTGAACTCTCCACCCCAAACAAGTAAAAATCTTGATTTTGAACCACAGAACTCTGGCCCTTTCTCGCTTATCCCTACATTTACTACCTGTTCTCCCCAGTCCCACAGTAGCCAAGATCAGGGAAAGTGTAGACTGAAGACACTATTATCTGATGGGTGATCAGCAACAGACATGGTTGTTTTGGGGTTTTGGTTTGTTTATTTTTAACTTTTCTGATCCAAAACAGACCAAATTGCTGTCTGAGTACGCTGAAAGACACATCTCTTTGTAGTTAGCTGCAGACTTCTCTGTTTGATTAAGGCAAAAACTGCATGGGAGGATCAAGACCTGTATTATCGGTATCAAGTTCTGCTCAACACAGTATTAAACTGTTAATTGACAGACCATGGTCTCAACTTAATAGGTCATTTCTTAGGATAGCCTTTATCACCTAAGGTAGCCAAGATTGTTAGCCTGAACTGTGCTTCTGTATAAATCCTCTCCTTCAAGACCAGAGATTTCATATTAAAATAATGAAATTAAAATATTTGAGTCCAGCAAAACTGATGAGAGGGGGACAAAAATACAAATAATTCTTCCAAGCAATGCAGTGCTTGTGCCCAAGTAGGGACTTTTGTCCCCACTTAAACCCTGGGACAAAGTTTCTAAAATAACTCCATAAGCACCAAAAGCTTAGCTTTCTTTACGGAAAACATAATAATATTTTAGAAGTAGCAAGAAGCAGTATTATGAGAAGAATCAATAATTAAAATTAGTAACAAGCAGTATAATGAAAAGTCACCATTTGTAACTGAAAAATAAAGTCTAGAGTTGTTGAAGTATTTTCTTTTAAACTGCAAAATTTCAATTTACTTGGAATTGCAAAATCCTCTACCCTAAGGAAAGCCTTGGAAATTATTTCAATTAGTTTACAAGCCCAAACTCATTATTAAGAAAGATATATATCTAATGCAAAACCCATGAAATCACAGCGACTGCAATGCCATCGTGGCTTCTATTTGACCTCATGGACTGAGCAACAAAACAAATGCTTATTCTGACCCCACACTTCACCCCTTGTCCATCTTTGACACGATTTAGAATATCTGGGAATCTATTTCTTTCCTATCTTCCTCTGGAGGGTAACTTCAAAAGATGCAGTTACACTAAATTCCTAAATTTTATTTTAAGTTGTCCACAACCCTTTATTTACAATAGTGCCTTACATTTCAAAGTCCTGTCCCACAGACACTGCCATTCTAAGCAAGCAAAGGGGCCATTCCAAATTCCAGAAGACATATTTTGAGGTATGAGGGAGAATAGGAAAGAATACGAAAGAACTATGATAATAACAACAGAGTTGTTGGCTTCATATTCCAAAGAACTGACTGAAAAAAACAGAAGGAAAGAAAGAGAGAAAGGAGGGAAGGGAGGAAGAAGGTCCCTCCTCTCTACTCTGGAATGTCTTCAATACCCTTGTAGCTGCATGAAAAAAAACATACAGGGGGACTGGAAATAGGCAAAAATAATCAAATCTTCTTCTTCAAAGCATAAAACCGAGCTGGAAATCTACATGGAGGTAATCTACAAATTCACTAAGGGCTATCAGAAAGCATGTGCACAGAAAAAAATGTCATGACTTCTGAAAGAATTTTAAAAGTTATTTCAAGGCACTTACATCCTACAGCACAGTCTGAACAACCAAGTAGAAACTTGTTTTTTAAAAAACCCACACATTTCATTATCACAAAAAGCACATATTTCGAACACCTCTGTTCTACCAGATAATGGTATGCAAACCAAATGGGCCTCTCTACAAAAGGGTTCAGTTCTTTAGAGGCAGTTATTTCCCCTGGAAAATGAAACCAATGCCATTAGGTGGATCTTCCAGGCATATAATTCTCTGCTAGTTACTGGCTCTGGCATGACATTTGCAGCAAGCCCTAAAAGTAAATCCACGCTGGCTACTTAGAGATAAAAAGAAGAGGTCAAAAACTGAGGATAAGGAATTCTTGTGAAAAATGCAGCATGGCAGTAGTACTAATATACAGAGAACTATTATTTCCTGTGCAACTTTACTGGTGTGGGCTGTATGCATAAAGATAAAAGTGACAAATAAAAGATGTTTATTTTACTTGCACTTTATATTTATATTATAATATAAATTGATTTACCTGAGCAGTAGTCAAATGCTCAAGTAGAAGTTTCTCAAATCATCTTAATATTTTTCAGAGTTTAACCGCTGTTTTAATCTCCACCCAAAATCCCAATGGTAGCTAATGAGGATTTTTGCACAAGCGTTACCACCATCTTTCTCACGATAGTCTTCAATCTTTCATGCAAGCATTGCAGAGAGAAAGAATCGTGTTCTCCACCTCTAGACAACCACATGCCTTCAGCTAGAAACATGGATTTTCATCAGGCATATGATCTATATTACTGATAACCAGTATTTCATTATCTGTAAACAAGCACCTTTAGCTAACAAATCATTTTGGAATGCCAGCTGTGCGCTGCAACATGAAACACTGCTGCCTAGGAAGAAAAAACACCTCTCATACTCCGTACACTGCTAAACATACTGCATGCGTTAGCTAGACATTGTTTTTACCCTCCAGACGTATGCAGTTAATGTACCTTAGCCCCTGCATGTTCCACCTCCCTCCCCTTTTTGACTTGCTTTTCTAAGTTACCACAATTTTCAAATGCAGAGTACTCATTTCTATGCAGCAGGATATAAAATTTTTATTTCTCTGGATTTAACTATTTCTTATGGTTTGAGAGTTTGCAGAATATATTGAGTATTTTAAAAATACCTGCTTTCAAAACTTGTTGTACCCACCACTGCTTGTCATTATCATAAGCAGTGAGCCATTATGATAGGTACATAAGCAGACAGGCAAAGACAATGCCAATCCTGCAAATTTTACAATTGCATAGAAATCATAGTAGTAGAATAAGAAATAGGCAATAAAGCATTAAGGCAACATTCAAGCAACAGAAGAGCCAAACTATGATGATTCTTTGAAGGATTTGAGGGGTTTTTTTTAACTGCAACCTAGTCATCCGTAGTCGTGTAATTTTTTTTAGGCCTTGCAGGAGAAACAAACATCCCTGTGACAGCAATTTTTCCTAGTCCATTGCAGTGATATTTAACCCTGATGCACATTTCTTTCGCAAAACATTTTTCTGAACATGGTGTGGTGCTTTGGTTTTTTTTTTTCTTCAAATGAGGGGATTTATACCCTTATCCCCATTTTACAGATGAGAAGATTAACAATGCCCAAGGTCACAAGACAACAATGGGAAGAGGCTGCTAAGTAAGTCAGAATTCCCGATTTCCGCACTGTCCAAATTAGGACATGATGTCAACGAAATATTAAATGGCTATTGCTGTGCCCCTGGCAACGTACTTCATATCAAAAGGCATTTCTCGGACAGCCGCACAGCCTGAGCTCCAGCTGGGGTTAAACGAGGTCCCGGGGGCTACCCCCGGCCCAGCCTCACCGGGGGCTGGGAGCTGGCACGGCAGCGAGCAGCGCCCGGCCCGGCCCGGCCCGGCCCCCGACTCTCTCCACAGAGCCCCAGACTCGCCAAGTACGTCCCCAGCAACCCACCCTCCTTACCCAGGTAGATGTCCCCGAAGGAGCCGCTCCCGATCTTCCGGCCCAGCCGGTACCGGTTGCCAACCCTCAGCTCCATGAAGGCAGCTCGGTTCGTCCGCGACCCGGTTCTGCGGCTCTGCCCGCCCTGCCGGCTCGACCTCCGCTGCCTCACAGCCCTGCGGTTCCTGATGCCATCGCGGCTTTGGTCCAGCCGCTCGATACTAGCGAGACAGGCAGCACCGTCGCCGCAGCTCCCGGGAAGGATGGACGCGGATTCCGCGCAAGACCGTCCCCTCAGCCGCTTCGGCTCCCAGCCGCCATACTGCGTGACCTCACTTCCCTAGCAACGGGGGCGGGGCGCGCTGGCTGTGGGGACGAGCGCGATGCCTCGCGTGGCTAGCTGTGGCGCGCGGGTGCGATCCCGCCTCCCCTGTCTCCCGCCTCTTCCCGAGGGGGGTTCAGGCGCTGCTGCCGGCCGCGCGGGCCCCGTGGGGAGGAGCCGTTCGCGGCGGCGCCGGCTGCTGCCCCATCGCACGGCGCCGCCCCACCGGGCCCACGGGCCGGGCCCGCCCCGCCCGGGCCGTCCCAGACGTCCGTCTGCGCCGCGCCGCGCCGCGAGTGGTCTGCCGGGCAGGGAATGCGGCCCGCGGCCTTCCGTGTGCGTGTGTCGTCGTCGTCCTCCCGCCGTGGGTCACTGCAGTGGAGAGGTATGCCGACTGCGCTGGGCTCCGAGGAGGGCTCTTTTGACCGTGGGGTGTCGGGTCAAAGTCTGAGTCACGACCCCGCAAATTTCAGGGGAAAAACGGGGAGGAGCGTTGGGGTCTCCTCTGCGGGGTAGAGGAACCACCTGTCTGCTACAGTGGAAGAGCAGTGGTGAGAAAATAGGTTTCTGTTTGCACGTTTCCTCCTTTTCTTGCAGCAACACCCCTTGACAACACAACCTTGACAGGCTAGTGGTCGTCTTACATTGGACAATTCAAGGTTGCCTTCTCTTGCTGCAAGCAGGGGACCGCACTTGCAAGTGGGAAGATGGATTATGAAGCCAGCTTCTGGCATGAACAGGGTTGGGCTGCAGATGGCAGTGGACTGTGATGTAAAGGGGCTGGAAGTATTGAGAGAGGTATGTGTGGCAGAGGGAGGGAAAGTGAAGTCAGGATAGGTTTCTAGGCAAAGAGTCTCTGAGTACCCTTCCAGTTGTTTCACATGCCATCCTGCAAGGGGGAATTTTTCTGTGTCCTGGAAGTGAACAAACTGTATAAGCCTCCATCTTGGAGATACTTGCTTCCTGCCAGTAATGCTACTGAGATGCAGGGTTTTCTGGATCATTCTGCCTGAGTGGTGTTGGAGACCCAACTGTGTGGGCAGTGATTGCTGTGTTGTGTGCCAAGGCCTAAGCTACAGCTGCCTGTCAAGTAGGAGCTGCTGTATGCTCCTCAGAGGTAAGAAGTAGGATGTGAGCAGGAGGACTAGGCTACATGGGTACCCATGTTTTTCTGTGGAGGGTGGTTAAGAGCCTGCAGTATAAGTGCACGGGGAGGGGTGAGTCAGAGAATGTGTGCAGTAGGAAGCCAATGGGACCATCTCACCCCTCTTCCAATGGGTGGCACATGTAATGTACTCCTCCCTGCACCATCAAGGTCTGCGTCCTGCTGCAGAGAGAGGGATCAAATACCAGCAAAACCTTGTACGTGTTAGGATGTGGAATGTTCCTGTGGAAAATGGGTGGGAGTATGTGTTGATTTTGCATGGGAAGTGCTTGTAGAGCACTGCAGACTCAAAACTGGCAGGGATCTTTGTACTGAACTTTCGGGGGTTTGGCTGTTTTTCTCCCTGTCATGCATGTGATCCCTGTGATTTGGCCTGCAGCAATGCTGAGATAATCATGGTTCCCTGCAATCTCCTGTACTGAGAGGAAGAGCTATGCTGTGGTATATGTGCTAGAATGGAGAAAATGAGAGTAGTGTCCTCCTTGCTGTATGTATTAGGGAGTGCACTGTGCAGCCTTGGAGTTGGAGGTGTCCTGATGGGCTCAGCAGAACTAGTAGCAGAAGTGCACAAGAGCAGCTCAACCGAGGGCAGGCACCCAGAGACAGGGGAGGAAGCAGTGCTCTATTAGTTGGGGTGTTGGACCACGTGTACAGATTGAGACGTGGATTGTGTAGTTCATACTGAGTTATTTAAGGCAATGAAGGTTTAGGGCACAGTGACAGAGGCAGTGGGTTCTACTAGTGTTCATAAGAGGGCTAGTTTTGTTGATTTCTGCTTAGGTACGTAACCTTGTGCATGTGGAGGAAGCTGCAATGCTGGTACAGAAATGGAACCTTTTTTTTTCTACAGTCTTGGCCTTTGCAGTAGGAGGCAGGCTGAACATAGGACCAGAATTGTTGATCGCAGCTGAGTAAGAGAGTTTCCATGCCCTTGACATTCACTAAAAAGTGTGGCTGTGGGTATACAGAGGGAACAGTGTGGTGTCTTGGAATGTCATCTGTCAAAGGCTGGCTATGGGTCAGTGTTCCCCCTTTCCATTGGTAGTTTGCAAATCACGGGTTATTACTCATGGCTCTGGCAAGGATGTTGCAGAGGTATCTGTCACTCCAGCTTTCTTATCAGGACCAATCAGAGTCATTTGCCTTCTCTCTGATCTTGCCTGGTGATGACTGCTAAAGGTGTGAGCATCGTAGCTTGTAGTTCTTTATGGCAGTGCATGCCATTATGTGGTTTGCTAAATGTCTGTAACTAACACAATTAATAAACCTAAGTATAGTTGCTGAAATTATTACTAAAGAGCATGGAACCAAGTGAGAAATTTCTGCAGTTGCTGAAAACGTCTCCGATGCTGACAGAGTGAGACACGTACACACAGTACCTATAACTGAAGGCTAGCAATCACTGCTGAGCAATGTTATTCTGGCAGGCCATGTATCTCAGCTCCTTGGTCTTGCCTCAGTGTCTCCATCATGGCATTACAACTTTATCAGCCATTGCTTATCGATGGTAAAATCTGTCATTCTTCAAAAACATACAGTAAAATTCAATGTCCTCCAGAAAACCTACTAGGTTTGAAGGGGGAAGGGAATACAACTAGGCTTACCAGAGATGAGCCTAGGAGCTGCATGCCACTGTTAGGGGTGGAATCGATAGCCCAGCTCAAGTGAATCCATGCCAGTGCACGCAGCATGGGCAATAAACAGGAGGAGCTGGAAGCCATTGTGCAGCAGGACAGCTATGACTTAGTTGCCATCACAGAAACATGGTGGGATGACTCTCATGACTGGATTGCTTCAATGGATGGCTGTAAGCTCTTCAGAAGGGATAGGCAAGGAAGGAGAGGTGGTGGGGTGGCTCTCTCTGTTAGGGAGCGTTTCAATTGTACAGAGCTCCATGATTGTGATGATAAGGTCAAGTGCTTATGGGTAAGGATGAGCGGGAAGGCCAACAAGGCAGATATCATGCTGGGAGTCTGTTATAGACCACCCAGGTTGAAGAGGCAGATGAAACATTCTGCAAGCAGCTGGCAGTAGTCTCACAATCGTGTGCCATTGTTCTCATGGGGGACTTCAACTTGCCAGATGTTTGCTGGAAATACAGCACAGCAGAGAGCAGTCTAGGAGGTTCCTGGAATGTATAGGAGATAAATTCCTGACACAGTTGGTAGGTGAGCCTGCCAGGGGAGGGGCCTCACTAGACCTACTGTTCACAAACAGAGAAGGACTGGTGGGAGATGGGGTGGTTGGAGGCCATCTTGGGCTTAGCAACCATGAAATAATACAGTTCTCGATTCTTGGTGAGGTAAGGAAGGGGGTGAGCAAAACCACTACTATGGACTTCTGGAGGGCAAGCCTTGGCCTGTTCGGGACACTGGTTGAGAGACTCCCTTGGGAGACAGTCCTGAAGGGCAGAGGGCTCCAGGAAGGCTGGACATTCTTCAAGAAGGAAGTCTTAAAGGCTCAGGAGCAGACTATTCCCATGCGCCACAAGATGAACCATCAGGGAAGACGACCGGTCTGGCTGAACAGGGAGCTTTTGCTGGGACTCACGGTAAAAAAGGAGAGTTTACCATCTTTGGAAGAAGGGGCAGGCAACTCAGGAGTAGTACAGGGATCTTGTTAGGTCATGCCGAGAGAAAATTAGAAAGGCAAAAGCTCAGCTAGAACTCAATCTGGCCATTGTTGCAATAGATAACAAAAATGTTTTTACAAATACGTTAACAACAGAAAGAGACCCCAGGAGAATATTTATCCTTTATTGGATGCAGAGGAGAACATTGCCACCAAAGATGGGGAAAAGGCTGAGGTACTTAATGCCTTCTTTGCCTCAGTCTTTAATAGTGAGACCAGTTATCCTCAGGGTACTCAGCCCCCTGAGCTGGAAGACAGGGACAGAGAGCAGAATATACCCCCCATAATCCAGGAGGAAGCAGTTAATGACCTGCTATGCCACCTGGACACTCACAAGGCTATGGGACCAGATGGTATCCATCTGAGGGTACTGAGGGAGCTGGCGGAGGAGCTTGCCAAGCCACTCTCCATCATTTATCAGCAGTCCTGGTCAACATGGGAGGTCCCAGAGGACTGGAGGCTTGCCAATGTGATGCCCATTTACGAGAAGGGTTGGAGGGAGAATCCAGGGAACTATAGGCCTGTCAACCTGACCTCAGTACCAGCAAAGATTATGGAGTGGTTCATCTTGAGTGCTCTCACACGGCATGTGCAGAACAACCAGGGGATCAGGCCTAGCCAGCATGGGTTCATGAAAAGCAGGTGCTGCTTGACCAACCTGATCTCCTTCTAAGACCAGGTGACCTGTCTAGTGGATGAGGGAAAGGCTGTGGATGTTATCTACCTTGATTTAAGCAAGGCCTTTGACACTGTCTCTCATGGCATACTCCTTGAGAAACTGGTGGCTCATGGCTTAGACAGGTGTACTCTTCGCTGGGTAAAAAACTGGCTGGATGTCTGAGCCCAGAGGGTTGTGGTGAACAGACTTAAATCCAGTTGGCGGCCGGTCAAAAGTGGTGTTCCCCAGGGCTCAGTTTTGGGGCCAGTTCTCTTTAATATCTTTATCAATGATCTGGATGAGGGGATCGAGTGCACCCTCAGTAAGTTTGCAGATGACAGCAAATTGGGAGGGAGGGTTGATCTGCTCAGGAGTAGGAAGGCTCTACAGAGAGATCTGGACAGGCTGGATCGATGGGCCAAGGCTAATTGTGTGAGGTTCAACAAGGTCAAGTACTGGGTCCTGCACTTGGGTCACAACAACCCCATGCAGCGCTACAAGCTTGGGGAAGAGTGGCTGGAGAGCTGCCCGGCGGAAAAAGACCTGGGGGTGCTGGTTGACAGCTGGCTGAATATGAGCCAGCAGTGTGCCCAGGCGGCCAAGAAGGCCAACGGCATCCTGGCCTGTATTGGAAATAGTGTGGCCAGCAGGAGCAGGGAAGCGATCGTCCCCCTGTACTCAGCACTGGTGAGGCTGCACCTTCAGTACTATGTTCAGTTTTGGGCCCCTCACTACAGGAAAGACACTGAGGTGCTGGACTGGAACGTGTCCAGAGAAGGGCAACCGAGTTGGTGAGGGGCCTGGAGCACAAGTCCTATGAGGAGCAGCTGGGGCGGTTTAGTCTGGAGAAAAGGAGGCTGAGGGGAGACCTTATTGCTCTCTACAACTACCTGAAAGGAGGTTGTAGTGAGGTGGGTACTGGTCTCTTCTATCAAGTAACTAGTGATAGGATGAGAGGAAAGGGCCTCAAGTTGTGCCAGGGGAGGTTTAGATTGGATATTAGAAAAATTTTTTTTACTGAAAGGGTTGTCAGGCATTGGAACAGGCTGCCCAGGGAAGTGGTGGAGTCACCATCCCTGGAGGTGTTAAAAAAATGTGTAGACGTGGCACTTCAGGACATGGTTTAGTGGGCATGGTGGTGTTGGGTTGGCGGTTGGACTTGATCTTAGAGGTCTTCTCCAAACCTAATGATTCTAATATATAAAGGGGCCTTATAAGAAAGATGGAGAGAGACTTTTTATCAAGGACTGTGGTGACAGGAGAAGAGGTAATGGTTTTAATCTAAAAGAGGGTAGATTTACATTGGATATAAGGAAGAATTTTTTTACGATGAACATGGTGAGACAGGTTGCCCAGAGAAGTTGTGGATGCCCCATTCCTGGAAATGTTGAAGGTCAGGTTAGATGGGGCTTTGAGCAACCTAATCTAGTGGAAAATGTCCATGTCCATGACAGGGGGGGTTGGAACTAGATAGTCTTCAAAGGTCCCTTCCAACCCAAATCATTCTATGATGCTATGAAAAGCATAAAACAACAAAGTTACTATATAAGCACATGAGGATATCTAATGCACACATGGATATGCTGCCATAAGAAATGAAAATCTCTGAACTCTGTTTTAAGTTGAGATTGATTAGTAGGAGTCTTTATTTCACATGAGACTTAATCTTTCTTCTAGGTGTCTGGGTTCCTGTTTCCCCAGTTACAACACCCAGGTAATTAAAAGGGGGTTGCAGTACTGTTTCCCCAGTTGCAACGCCCAGGTAATTAAAAGGGGATTGCAGTAATTGTGCCTTACTGAAGTTGATCTCTTAATTTTAAAACTTCTCTCACACATGTTCTGTAGCTCCACACACTGGAATGTCATCTACATGAGATCATGACTTGGTTTCTTGTAGCTCTCAATGTCTTATAGGTCTTAGTATTAAACACACACAGACATATATATATATATTAAAAAATGTATATGTACACACATATATTCCATATGCAGATGGATTCCAGATGCAGGGTTGGTGGTCTATTAAGTATGATCACTGTTAAAATAGTACTAATAATATATCAAGCCTCATCAATAGAAATAGGGTTTCTCTTGTTTGAAGACAAAGGTGCTTTTAAACTGGATCCATTTTATTTTATTTCCTCCATTTGGGTATATTTTCCTCTTGCTTTTAACTTTAGTCATGGCAACTAATGTAAAAAAGCCTGCCCCAACACCCAGAAACCACCCATACCCCTGTGTCCTGGGTTCAGCTGGGATAGAGTTAATTTTTACAGGAACCTGGGAGGTGGGGGCATAGCCGGGGCAGCTGACCTGAACTAGCCAAGGAGCTATTCCATACCATGTGACATCCTGCCCAGTATATAAATGGGGAGCGGGCCGGGGGGTGGTCTCTGTTTTTTTCGGTGGGGGAAGTGGCGGAGCGTCGGGTCCCGGGTGGTGAGCAGTTGCACTGTGCATCACTCTTTTTTGTATACCTTTTTTTTTCATTAGTGCCGTTGTTGTTGTTGTAATCTCTTTTGTGTTTGTCCCAGTAAACTGCCTTTATCTCAACCCTCGAGGTTCCAGTTTCTTTTCCTTTTCTCTCCTCCGTCTCCTCCCCATCCCACCGGAGGGGGGCGGAGGAGTGAGCGAGCGGCTGCGTGGTCCTTTGTTACCGGCCGGGCTGAAACCACGACAGTCCTTTTTGGCGCCCAACGTGGGGCAGAAGGGTTGAGATAACGACAGATCTGGCCAGAGCGTGTTGAAACAAATTTGCCAAACGCATTTCTTAGATATATAGATGTTAGTCACAATGTTGTTTCATTTGTTTACATGGTGGCGTTTTGTAAGCTCTTATATGCTCTATGTATTGCCTGTAGTTGCGTATCTCATCTCTGGGAGAGTGATTGGGATTATCATTTTGCTGTACTGGGCAATGTCGACTTATGAAATGATTACATCACTGGTCATGAGGTTAAGCTGGTATCTGTATGAGGCAGTGATATCATTTCCATACTTTGGGCGCCTTCTGTCGGATTTTATTGGTAATTACACCCAATCCATGGGGAAATTAGGGGGGGATACCTCCCCCCGTCCGTTCACCTCCCTCTTCTCCTTCCGACTAATTACAACAGCTTTTGAGAATTTTGAATATCCTTGGGATGCGCAAGCCAATGTGCTGTTAGTGCTATGCCTCCTGAATATGTTTCAGGTCTTGTTTAGGGCTACAAAAACGCTCTTTAAGAGTACCACTCAGAGATCTCCCCCAAAGCTGGAGACTCATGGGTGGCACGGCATGTGGGAGCATATGGGCAAGTATCTAGAGAACTTCTCACCGCCAGTGACTTGGAAGTTCACTCCCGAACAACTACAGAACCCTTATGAAGTGACAGAATATTTGAAAGAAAAATGCTGTGGCTATTCCAAAGACATACAACTCGCTGCACTGTGCTGGGCTCTGGCCAATATCTACCAAACACTGCTTGATATTATGCAGCACCCTCGGGGGGAAAAGGGGGAAAAGATGGAAAACAGGACAACATGTACCGTGGCTACCCAAACCCTGACAACAGACACCGTGGCTGCCCCTACCCCGACAACAAGCACCGTGGCTGCCCCTACCACGACAACAGGTACCATGACTACCCCTACCCCGGTGACAGACACTGCAGCTGAACCAGAGAACCAGCCTGTGCCAGTATCAGTCGCCCCTGTACAGAAAAAGAAACACACAAAGAAATCAGTTCGCTTAGCGAGAGATGAAGATGAACCAGGGTCATCGCGAGAACAGGAGGTAGAGGCAGAACCTGAAATAATTACCCGATCTCTATCCATGAGTGAGTTGCGTGACATGCGAAAAGATTTTAGCCGCCACCCAGGTGAGCACATTGTTACCTGGCTGCTCCGATGCTGGGATAGCGGGGCTAGTAGTGTGGAATTAGAGGGTAAGGAAGCCAAGCAGCTGGGATCTCTGTCTAGGGAAGGGGGCATCGACAAGGCGATTGGGAGAAAAACACAAGTCCTCAGCCTCTGGAGGCGACTTTTGTTAGGTGTAAAGGAAAGATACCCCTTCAGGGATGAAGTTACATGTCACCAAGGCAAGTGGACCACCATGGAGAGAGGTATTCAGTACCTGAGAGAATTAGCCGTGCTGGAGGTGATTTACAATGATCCAGAAAATGCGCAGTCACCCACAGATCCAGATGAAGTCCAATGCACACAACCCATGTGGCGGAAGTTTCTACGAAGTGCACCACCAACCTATGCCAACTCATTGGCAGTAATGTCCTGGAGAGAAGGCTATGGACAAACGGTGGATGAATTGGCTGTCCAACTCCGGCAATACGAAGGGAGTCTCTCTTCCTCCCTACGGGCCTGTGTCTCAGCTGTGGAGGAGTTGTCCCGAGAGTTCCAGCAATTCAAAGTGGATCTGTCCTCCTCCTCACCTGTACAGGCCCGCATCGCAGTTATTGGGAGTAAGCGTTCCTCTGCCCAAGAGAGAGGAGAGAGAAAGTACACTCGACGGGCTAACCTGTGGTTTTACCTGCGTGACCATGGAGAGGACATGAGGAAGTGGGATGGAAAACCCACTTCAGTCTTGGATGCACGGGTACAGGAGTTGCGAGAAAAAGCAACCAGAAAAGAGAATTCTTGGAAAACTGCTGCTCCAGTTTCCCGTGAGCAGTCCCCCAGACGCAGTAGATGGGCTGATCTCATTTCCGATCCCCTTGAAGGGACTTCCGATTTACGTGTGCAGAAAGTGAGTAACGGATGTTCTAACCAGGATTAGAGGGGCCCTGCCTCCAGCCAGGTGGAGGAGAGGGACAACCGAGTCTACTGGACAGTGTGGATTCGATGGCCTGGCACATCAGACCCACAGGAATATAAGGCTCTAGTGGACACTGGTGCACAATGTACCCTAATGCCATCTAGTTATAAAGGGGCAGAACCCATCTGTATCTCTGGTGTGACAGGGGGATCCCAAGAGCTAACCGTATTGGAAGCTGAAATGAGTCTAACCGGGAATGAGTGGCATAAACACCCCATTGCGACTGGCCCAGAGGCCCCGTGCATCCTTGGTATAGATTATCTCAGGAGGGGGTATTTCAAGGACCCAAAAGGGTACCGTTGGGCCTTTGGTATAGCTGCATTGGAGACGGAGGAGATTGAACAGCTGTCTACCCTGCCGGGTCTCTCCCAAGACCCTTCGGTTGTGGGGTTGCTGAAGGTTGAAGAACAACAGGTGCCAATTGCTACCACGACGGTGCACCGGCGACAATATCGCACCAACCGAGACTCCCTGATCCCAATCCATAAGCTGATTTGCCAACTGGAGAGCCAAGGAGTGATCAGCAAGACTCACTCACCCTTTAATAGTCCCATATGGCCCGTGCAGAAATCCAATGGGGAATGGCGACTAACAGTAGATTATCGTGGGCTGAATGAAGTCACGCCACCGCTAAGCGCTGCTGTGCCAGATATGTTAGAGCTTCAATATGAACTGGAATCAAAGGCAGCTAAGTGGTATGCCACAATTGACATTGCTAATGCATTTTTCTCCATTCCCTTGGCAGCGGAGTGCAGGCCTCAGTTTGCTTTCACTTGGAGGGGCGTCCAGTACACCTGGAATCGACTGCCCCAGGGGTGGAAACACAGCCCCACCATTTGTCATGGACTGATCCAGGCTGCACTAGAAAAAGGTGAAGCTCCAGAGCACCTGCAATATATTGATGACATCATCGTATGGGGCAACACGGCAGAAGAAGTTTTTGAGAAAGGGAAGAAAATAATCCAAATCCTTTTGAAGGCTGGTTTTGCCATAAAAGAAAGTAAGGTCAAGGGACCTGCGCAGGAGATCCAGTTCTTAGGAGTAAAATGGCAAGATGGGCGTCGTCAGATCCCTGTGGACGTCATCAACAAAATAGCAGCTATGTCCTCACCGACTAATAAAAAGGAAACACAGGCTTTCTTAGGTGTTGTGGGTTTTTGGAGAATGCATATTCCAAATTACAGTCAAATTGTAAGCCCTCTCTACCAAGTTACTCGGAAGAAGAACGATTTTAAATGGGGGCCTGAGCAACGACAAGCCTTTGAACAGATTAAGCAGGAGATTGTTCACGCAGTAGCTCTTGGGCCAGTCCGGACAGGACAAGATATTAAAAATATGCTCTACACTGCAGCTGGGGAGAATGGCCCTACCTGGAGCCTTTGGCAGAAAGCACCTGGGGAGACCCGTGGCCGACCTCTGGGGTTTTGGAGTCGGGGATATCGAGGATCCGAGGCTCGCTATACTCCAACTGAAAAAGAGATCTTGGCAGCATATGAAGGAGTTCGAGCCGCCTCAGAAGTGGTTGGTACTGAAACACAGCTCTTCTTAGCACCTCGACTGCCAGTGCTGGGCTGGATGTTCAAAGGGAAAGTTTCCTCTACGCATCACGCGACTGACGCCACGTGGAGTAAGTGGATCGCACTGATCACACAGCGAGCTCGCATAGGAAACCCCGGTCGCCCAGGAATGTTAGAAGTGATTACGGACTGGCCAGAAGGCAAAGATTTTGGAATGTCGCCAGAGAAAGAGGTGACACGGGCCGAAGAAGCCCCGCTGTATAATAAACTGCCAGAAAATGAGAGGCAATATGCCCTGTTCACTGATGGGTCCTGTCGCATTGTGGGAAAACATCGAAGGTGGAAGGCTGCTGTATGGAGTCCTACACGACTAGTCGCAGAAACTGCTGAAGGAGAAGGTGAATCGAGTCAGTTTGCAGAGGTGAAAGCCATCCAGCTAGCGTTAGACATTGCTGAAAGAGAAAAGTGGCCAGTGCTCTATCTCTATACTGACTCGTGGATGGTGGCAAATGCCCTATGGGGGTGGCTACAGCAATGGAAGAAGGGCAACTGGCAGCGCAGAGGTAAACCCATCTGGGCTGCCGCACTGTGGCAAGATATCGCTGTTCGGATAGAGAAGCTAGTGGTAAAAGTACGTCACGTAGATGCTCACGTACCCAAGAGTCGAGCCACTGAAGAACATCAAAACAACCACCAGGCAGATCAGGCCGCCAAGATTGAAGTGTCTCAGGTGGACCTGGACTGGCAACGTAGAGGTGAGCTATTTATGGCTCAGTGGGCCCACGATACCTCAGGCCATCAGGGAAGAGATGCAACATATAGATGGGCTCGAGATCGAGGGGTGGACTTGACCATGGACACTATCTCACAGGTCATCCATGAATGTGAAACATGTGCTGCAATTAAGCAAGCCAAGCGGCAAAAACCCCTGTCACATGGAGGACGATGGCTGAAATATAAACAGTGGGAGGCCTGGCAGATTGACTATATCACACTCCCACGAACACGCCAAGGCAAGTGCCATGTGCTTACAATGGTGGAAGCAACCACTGGGTGGCTGGAAACATACCCTGTGTCCCATGCCACTGCCCAGAACACTATCCTGGGCCTTGAAGAGAAAATTTTATGGCAACACGGCACCCCAGAAAGAATCGAGTCGGACAACGGGACTCACTTCCGAAACAACCTCGTAGACACCTGGGCCAAAGAACATGGCATTGAGTGGGTGTATCACATCCCTTATCACGCACCAGCCTCCGGAAAAATTGAACGGTACAATGGACTGCTGAAAACTACATTGAGAGCGATGGGGGGTGGAACTTTCAAGCATTGGGATACACATTTAACAAAAGCCACCTGGTTAGTTAATACTAGAGGATCCGCCAATCGGGCTGGCCCCGCCCAACCAAGAGATCCACATACTGTAGAAGGGGATAAAGTCCCTGTAGTGCGCATGAGGAGTATGTTAGGAAAGACAGTCTGGGTTAGTCCTCCCTCAAGCAGAAGCAAACCCATTCAAGGGGTTGTTTTTGCTCAAGGACCTGGGTACACCTGGTGGGTGATGCAGAAGGATGGGGAGGTTCGATGTGTACCTCAGGGAGATTTGATTTTGGGAGAGAATAGCCAGTGAATTGGGCTGTATGATATTTAACTGCTAAATAACCTGCCAATGCATGTCATTGTATCTATAGTGTCTATATGCCATATCAAGGGTATTATTGTGAGAATTATCCAAATGACTACAGGATGGACTTTTGAAACTGAGCCAAGTACAACAGCGATAGAACTTGAACTGGCACCCACCAATTTCCTCAAGATCAACATCTTCGACCTGCAGACCAGGGGCATGAGTTGCACCAAATGTACTAGCCACAAGTTCCAGAGGCAGCGTACAACAACCCAACATCTCACACCATCTCTCTCTTATCCTGAAGAACTGTTACAACAGATAGAGCCCCAAAATTGATGGACACATTAGAGGGATAGCCCATAGGCTAAAGGAACACCGTGTGTGTGTGTGCGAGGTCAGGGGGTGGAGTCCATATACTTATATATAAGACAAGGAAAGTTGTAGTGGTTGATTGGAAAAAAAAAAAAAAAAATAAAAAAAAAGTAAGATCTGGGCATGATGTAGATGGTATAGAATAAGGGGTGGATAATGTCCTGGGTTCAGCTGGGATAGAGTTAATTTTTACAGGAACCTGGGAGGTGGGGGCATAGCCGGGGCAGCTGACCTGAACTAGCCAAGGAGCTATTCCATACCATGTGACATCCTGCCCAGTATATAAATGGGGAGCGGGCCGGGGGGTGGTCTCTGTTTTTTTCGGTGGGGGAAGTGGCGGAGCGTCGGGTCCCGGGTGGTGAGCAGTTGCACTGTGCATCACTCTTTTTTGTATACCTTTTTTTTTTCATTAGTGCCGTTGTTGTTGTTGTAATCTCTTTTGTGTTTGTCCCAGTAAACTGCCTTTATCTCAACCCTCGAGGTTCCAGTTTCTTTTCCTTTTCTCTCCTCCGTCTCCTCCCCATCCCACCGGAGGGGGGCGGAGGAGTGAGCGAGCGGCTGCGTGGTCCTTTGTTACCGGCCGGGCTGAAACCACGACACCCTGCCTGCAGGCCCCAGATGACTCTAGATGTCTCCAACCTCCTGCCACCTGGTTCTGGCTTTCTGGCACTCACGGGGATATCTGTGCACCCTCAGTGCCGTGCCACAGGGCAATGGGATGTATGCCCCAATGCTGCTAGGCCAGAGGCATGGAGCCCTCAAGGGGGTCCAAACTAGAAGAAATAGTTGCTGCTCAACCAATAGATGAATGTAGCTTCACATAATGTGATGAGAAGCGGTTCCATCAATCACAGTTAAAGCTTTGGAAAAGTACTCTGAAAATAGGTTAAATTAATGGCCTCGAGGGTCTTTTTGGTTTGTTTTGCAGGGTAGTACTTTGAGGGCCAATAACTTGAAGAGATGCAGCTTGACTTGATTTGTTGATTTCTAGTGATATTTTAAAGAAGCTTGTAAATATAGAAGGAGCATTAGGAAGAAAGGAAATAGCAAGGAAGGTTTGAAACAGAGGGAGAGCTAAGTACTGTGACTACTGAAGTTGGTAACGTTGGAGAGAATTTGCGATTATGCTGAACCTTGGCCTCATTGGTGAAGAACGAACCTGTGTGCTAGGCATGTGGCGGGGTGAGTGTATCTGGAGTGTGGTGAGGGGTGGGCTGGGCTGTCTGGTCTGGGACATACAGGGAGGGAGGGAGGGGAAAGGCAGGAGGATCTGAAGGAATATAGGGTGCAGGCTTTTCCTCTCTGATGGCTTCTCAGGCATGCAGGGTCACTCACGAGGTCCCCCATGGCTCCTCCTGGAACTTGGACAGCCACACAAAGCACCCAAGGCACTGGCATTTGCACAAAACCAGGGTCACTCCGGACCACCAGCCTAACATGCTGCCAGCAAAAGCCCTCTGCCTAAAGGCTCTGCAGACGTCCCTCAAACCAGCCCCCAAATCCCCCACAGCTGCTAAACCCTGCCCCAAGCCCACCATCAACCCTCCAAGCCCCAGGACTTGAAAACACCCCCAGGCCTGGACCAAAAGCCCCCAACCCCAAACCATGCCGCAAGATCACCAATGATTCCCAAACTGCTCTGAACCCCATCCCAGAACTCCAGTGCCCCCAAACCCCCAAACAATGCTCCGATACTGCCCCCAAACTATACCACATCATCTCGGCTTGCAGGCTCCCCCTCAATCCTGGATGTTTCCTATCTACGTCTGCTGGCCAGCCCGGACCTCCTGGTGCCCAGCAGAAAACTGTGTGCCCTTGTACCACACCGTAGGGAAACAGGATAGATGGCCCGATGCTGCTGGGATGCGGACACAGTCCATCAAAGACCCAGCAGGGGAGAGATGCTCCTGAGGCACGCCCCCTGCCCCCCCCCCCCCCCCCCCCCATTCCCTGTTCCCATCCCAGGAAGGTAAGCACGAGCTAGCCCTTGACTGCACTTTACTGTCAATTAATGCAGAGGTCATTGGATTCCTTAGGGGACAGTAGGACCCAGCCAGGCAGCCTCCCCAAGCCTGGGGTCCCCGAGATGCTCTGGTCATCTCAGTGGAGCTGTTCTGGAGGCCTGTGGTGGGCTGCTTATGCGTTTACAGGATGCTGTGGTCTCTCTGGGACTTTATAAAGTCTCTGGGACACTGGGGATGGCTAGTGGAGCTTTTCCTCCTCACCTATGGGCTCTGTTCATAGTGTCTGTGGATGCATTTTTGGGGATCTGCAGGGCTGTCCCCATCATGTTACTACCATGTTTGGGGTGGTGCAGAGGTCTTCTCAGGCCTCTGCAGCTTTGGGGGATGGGTCTTGGCAGTATCGTGGCATCCCTTTCCTGGGTTTTGGGGGGTGGTAGGTTCCCCTCTTTTGGGAGAGTTATATCAGGGTCTTTGGTTCCCTTCCCCCAGTTTCATTTGATCGCTGTGTACTCTTTAGTATCCCCTTCAAACAAATATTAAATATGGAGGGGTTTTCCTCCTGACTGGTGGAGGGAAGGACAGGACTACAGTACAAAGTGATAAACACAAGAGATTACACATGCACTTTCAAGCTATGGTCTTTGCTAAAACTCTGTCCAGAAGTCTAGGGAGAAATAAATGTTCAGTTGCTGCCCAGTGAGTTTTACTGCCACGCTGTAACACAGACCGAAGAAAAGGGGGAATTACAGGGAGATGGTGTCATAAGCAGCGCTGCGAACAGGAAAAGGCTCGGCTCGTCTGCCAGCCGTCCGCACACCTGCCTGAGCAGCAAGACCGGCGTTCGCAGGGCGGCACCGTACGGCAGCCGTCCTCCCGCTAACGCGGCGGCGGCGGCGGCGGCGGCCACCCCCGCGCCCCTCTGCCAGCCGCTACGCATGCGCAGCGGGGGACGCCTGGCCGAGCCCCGGCGGCAGCCGGGCAGGGCTTGGGCTCCGCGGGGGGTCGCGGCGTCCTCGTGGGAAGAAGTTAAGGGCACGGTTTATCTTTTTGCTACAGAGACGCGATCAATGATAGAAAATGCGGACAGATAACAGAGAGAAGACTGGTGAACAGGTTTTTATGAATAATACCTCAGAAATCGGATGAAACAGGGAAGCAAAAATGCAGTTCGGCAGACCCTTGATAGCACTAGAAACTCCTAGAGGAGGAGGTGTTCCTGCCTGGATAGCCAAGGTAACTACCGATAAAAAATGGTTTGTTATTTCTGTCTCTCGGGCAGCTCTAAGGACTAATTAATCCATTCCCACCCTGTGGTGATACTGAAAAGCCGGTCGAAGAAACTCCCTAAGACTCGTTTTGGAGTTGTAGAAAGCAGGCATTCTTCATTGCAGCGCCGGATGCACGGGGGATAGTTCCACCTAGCGTGCATGCCACAGCTTTAGCACAAACAGGTTATATAGAATAACTAATTGTTTATTAATCAGATTAGTATACATATACATAAAAATAATGGCAACTAATTATCTTAGTACTGCCTACATCCGATCATGCGCAATGAAGGATCCATTTGAGTCGAAGGGCTGCTTTTGTGACCACCGACCCATTTGAAGTTCTTGCTGGCTGTCCTCGAAGTCTTTATTCCTGGCCTTGTTCTTTGATCTTGAAGCTTAATGCAGTTTCAATCACATGTGGTCAGTTTCAGCATTGTTCTCATCTGGCCTACAGGAACATCTAGACATGAGAGCAAAGAACTGCAAAATGTAATTACAAGTACCTACCTCTGCTAGTTAATTGCTTGGCTATACTTTTGTCTATTGTTTCAATCATAGTGTTAGTATAAGATTTCTAATAATTATTTACCAAATCTCACTTTTGCAGTCACCTAGCAGCAAACTAGTCTCCACGGCTGGTACAAAGTATTAAAACCATCAAAATATTTAGACATACCATACAGAATGTTTGGAAATATGCTATCAGTGGATATTGTTAATTGTGTCTGGACTAGCTTTCCTTTGGTAGTTTCTTGTTTGTTTTGGTATCGGGTATGTGTATGTGAAAAGGAAAACATGTAATACCTACTTTTTAGGTTGATTGCTGTGGCTTAAGTCGATTACAGCCTGCCTTATGGCCCCTTCGGTGTGCACCAAGGTTCTGCATGTGCTCCTGAGCCCCCCAAGACCTTCAGTTCATATTTCAAATTGCCCCCAAACCCTCCACGTGCCCGTGTGCCTCTGGGCCCTGTGATTGTCTTGCAGTATGCCACAAAATTTTCTGTTTAGCTTTCGTCCCTGTCCTGGAATTTTCTGGGTACTTTCTGGTGTGCTCCAGGATCACGTTGTCCTTTATGCACCAGGGCTCTCCCTTTGCTCTTCGGTGCTTGACCAACGCGTCTGCTACTGCCACCTTGTGGGCAAAGTGCGGTACTGCAGCCCGGCGTTCGCGCGCCGGCTCTGAGCCCTCCGCCGCGCCGTCGTACGGCCCGCGCGCATGCGCGGTCCCCGGGAGCAGCGTGGCGGCGCGCAGGGCGCGGGCGTCGGCGGCAGCGGGCGAGCGCCGGGACCGCGGGTGAGGCGAGCGATCCCCTCCGGCGGGGGCGGCGGCGGGTGCCTCCTGCCCGCTGGCCGCCCGGGGCTGGCGGGACGGGAAGCTGCGAAGCGGCCGCCGCGGCAGGCTCCCGGTCCGCCGGAGGCGAGCCGGGCCAGGGCAGCGCCGGGCAGGTCCCCGAGAGCCGACAGAAGGGAAGAGGGGACGGAGGCGGGCACCCCATAGGCGCGGCCAGCGGGCGCCTCCCCGAGTCGCCGGAGCTCCCCCGGCGCCTTCCCCCGGCCCCGCTCGGCCCGTGCGGCTTCCCCCAGCTGCAGCCCCTCCCCTGAAGCCTGTGCTGCAGCCGCAGGCAGCCCCCGAGCCCTGTCGTGAGGGCGGCAAGCTGGCCCTCCGGTGTTCTCGAGTCTCCCTTAATGTAGGTGCCGTTAGCAGCGGCGCGGGGATGGAGCGGCGTCTGTCTGCGGAAGCCCCTGCGGACAGAGGGGCTCCGGCCAGGGTGGAGCTGCGGTAATAACGGTCGCTGCTGCCTCTTTCCCTCTGCCAGAGGCCATGCCGTGAGCGGGGTTGTCCGTTCGTCCCTGGGGATGCCGTTGACTGCAGCAGCCTCAGGCTCGCGTGGGCTGTCTCTGCCCGGCCTCCCTCTCCTCGTGGCACGGGAACACAGAGGGACAGGCAGAGCGCTTACTGGCTGTGGACAGGAGCTGCTGAAGCTGGAGAGGCCACAGAAAGGTAAAGAAGAAGAAACGGAAGGCCATCTGGCTGGCAGCTGCCTCCCGCTGCAGGGCAGAGAGACCCTGCCTCTGTGGGTGTGGGAGGATCCCTCCTCGTAGTCCACAGCAGGTCAGACCGCCAGGGTCTGTATGCGTGACCAGCAGCACGGTACGGCCACGTAGTGAGCGAGCGAGCGAGGCTACGTGTCTAGGAGGCCTCATCTCGCAAGAGCTGCGAGGGGCTCGCGTGTTCCGTTATGCGGAGGACAGCCAAGCGACTGGAGTTACAGAAGAGGAAGGGAGGAGAGAAGGAGAAAGAAGCAGCTGAACCGGCAAGGTCTCCTGGCAGCTCCAAGAGCTGTGGTGAGTCCTGGGCCCAGATGTGTTGCTGTGCTCTTTAGCAAAAATACTCAACTTGGGACGTATAGGGTGATGGAGCCTTGGCTATACTAAAGCTTGAGAAAATGTATGTAGGTGTCTGTGTGTGTCACCTGCGTGTATCTAGGAAAGTGAGTTCTAGTGAAAGTAAAGTTGCCAATGAGTCAAAAAAGAAAGGAAAAAAAAAAAGGCACAGTTGTCTGAAAAATGGAAAAGCTCTAATGGCCTGTGTCAACAACTGTACTGAAGATGACGCAAAAATACTTTTTCCTCCGCTCAGTTGTACTGTCTTCACAAACCTTCACAAAAAAAAGGCAGCTTTGGATTCCTACCCAGCTTTGTGCTAATGTTTTTTTTTTTTCTTCTCTCAGCTGGATGTCAGCTGGCACCGTTTTGCCATGGTTGCCCTTTCTTCTGCCATGATGGTACGAGACAGAGGGAAAGATTACGTAGTGGCCTGCAAGTACAAGGCACACCTACGATGTGTGTCTGCATTTTTGCAAAGGTACTTGCGGTATGGACTTTAATACTGAGAGGGTGCCAACTCTCCTACTTTTTTTTACATGAAATATTTTAACAGAAATACTAAAATTAAGTTCTGTTCTGGAGCATGTTACACCTATACAAAGTTTACTTCCCTCAGTTTATTTTCTCTTCCTGAAATCATAATCTTCTGTTTCTGTGTGCTTGCTAGTAAATGATACTTTGAAAATAATTTTGTACTAAAAGAGGGAAGAAACTGTTCGTAAGAGTTCAGCTCTTCAGAAGAAACAGACTTTGTTTTCTTGATAAAAGCTTTATGCTTTTACAGTCAATGAGTTTTTTAAAATATCTTATAGTAGTACTCAAAAACGTTATGGAGATAATTAGCATCTGTACTAAAAGCAATCAAGGTCAAAGAAGAGACATGGACAAAACAGAACAAACGGGCGTCGCATCTGTGTGTTTCCCAGGCTTTCCCAGGAAGCATTAGCAGCCTTGTAACTAGTGACAGTGAGCCCTGAGGTGGTTTTGATGAGTTACTGCTTCAGTAATGTATTTTTTCCTTTAACCTACAGTGTGTAATTTTGACTTCAGTTGGAATGAGGTTTTCCAAAATGGAAGTCTTTCTCACTCAAAGAAATTTTGTTTTATGAACTTCCCATCAGAGTGGATCTTCAGAGGTGATCGACTTGACAGTAGAAGTCATCAGTAACGAGACTTTTCACTCCCTTTAAAAAAAAGAAGAAAAAAAAAAAGTCAATTTCCTTCCAAAGACCCAAGCACAGCCCATCTTCCTAAAGTTGATGGCATCACTGGTCTTTGGTTTCTCAGTTGTAACAGTCGAGATAACATGAAAACGTGTTACTCTGCCTGCTTCAGTACCGCCAAAAGCATTAGGAAATCCACCAGTGCTTTTTGGTAGTCTGAGGTATTGCAGCACTGAGGATTTTACAAACTGACTTGCACTGTTTAAACTGTAACTGCCAAATAGCTGTAGTATATGATGTGTTAGGTGTATGTAAGCAGTTAGGTATTTTTCTAAACGTTTAAAAAGAGAGGCAACTGAATGTTATGGGGTTTTTTTCCTGATGTTTTGACGGAGTGCTCTGAAGTACTTTCTTTCTGTCTGGCTTTCAATGGTGCATTTCCCTGGCAGTTCAGTAGCGCCTCTCTTGGGCAGCTCGGCTGGCCAGGTGTCCCTCCACGTTACGCAACACGCACAAAACCCCCTAGTCCCATTATAACTGTGTACTTTGGAGAGGGATAATTTAATGGTACAAATTCAGAGCTGTGCAAGTTAAGGTAATGGGAAAGGGAGATCAAATACTTTTACAGTATAAGTATTTTCATTGGATGTATATAAACATGGGCACCTCTTTTTAGTGTAAAGTGAATTACTGAGATTTATTCTTTATTTTTCATTTTGGTCTTTGAAGTTTTCCACTTCACTTTCAGCTTTATTCACCAATCAAGCAAGATGCAAAGCAGCAGCAGCAGCGCAAGGGCTGTAGCTGTTGTGGTGGATCCGTAAGTGTAGATTCTGATTGTGTACGACCTCGTCCCGCAGCCTCCCAGGGTTATCTCCCTGCAGCAGTGCTGTAAGGAAGGGAGGAGACAGTTTTCCAACACCGGCAAGAGTGTTTACTTGTATGCTAAGAAGGTGTTCAAAATGGTATCGATAAGCCTAAATGCTGATTTTAAGTGTTCAAATCGCTCTTAACTTTTAGAGGAGGTGGTGTATTTCGAGCTGACCTTTTTTACCTGGAATCCTCCTTTAGCTCAGCGACTCTTCTTGTGCACCCCCAGCCTCTGCTGGCAGGGCGGTATGAGAAGCTGGAAGGTCCTTGACTTAGTATAAACACTGCTTAGCAACAACTACAACATCAGTGTGTTGTCAACATTATTCTCATCCTAAATCCAAAATGGCCCTGTACCAGCTACTCAGAAGAAAATTAACTTTATTCCAGCCGAAACCAGGACAACCCCAAACCCCCTGATTCTGGGTCTGCAAAGGAAAAATACCAAACAAATTTGGGACTCCTGGGAAAGCCAAATCCGCCTGGATTTGCGCAGCTGGAAAGCAAAAACCCCACCCCATTTGCATGCACAAACCACAACCAAAAGATCACCCCTTTTTATGTTGTGGAAAAGCACTGAAACTCACCCCAAACTGAGTATTTTGAAAGAGCAAAAGACTCCCCAGTTTGGGGAAGACTGGGGGTAAAGCACAGCTAGTTTGAGGGGCGTTGCTGGGGGTCCTCCCGGCGTGGATGATCTGGTGTGGATGCTCTGTTGCGGGTTATCCCAGGTGAGTTACCTGCTGTGGATCATCCTGGGTGGACTCCCTGGGGTAGGTCATCCCCACCCGTGTCCCACCATGCACCTTTGTACCCTCACCTACCCTCTCCCCAGCGTGTGTTTCTCCCCCATATGCCCTCCGCTGCTCCAGCCCACCCCCTTCACCCCTGCGAGTTTCTAACCCACGCGAGTTGTTTCCCCCTGCACCCCCTGCTCTCCTATCTCCTGCTCCCCCCCCCCCGCTTCCTTTCCCTCCTCCATATTCCACACCACCCCCTCCGCGCCCCCATCATCCATCAGGCTCCAGACCCCTGGTGTGCTGCCTGCACCCTGTTCTCTGTCATTTTTTTTTCCTCCTTTTCCTTACAAGTTGTTGTTGTTGTTTCTTTTTAATCATGATTAAACTGTTTTCATTTCAAGCCACAAGTTTTCTCACTTTTGCCCTTCCGATTGTCTCCCCGTCCCGCTGGGGGCGGGGGAGCGAGTGAGCGGTCGCGTGGGCCTTCGTTGCCGGCTGGCGTTAAACCACGACACGAGGTGAGTTGCAAGCCCTGCCTGGCTAATGCTGGAGGCTCTCTATGTTCCTCCTGCCATCTCGACGGGCCGTCCTTGTTCTTCATTGCCGCTTTATAGCGAGCGCCTCTCGCTCTGTAAGCGGCAGTACTGGGGCCGTGCAGGTACTGCATGTTTTGCAGGCGGCAAAGGGCAATTGTGACGCTTGCTGGCAGGAGCAGCAAGGAGTGCAGAGCCACGCTCCTGTGGGGAGCAAAGATGGAACCTCGGGGGCTCTGGTCCTCTGCTGAGGACATCTAATATCCCGACAGGCCTCTTTGCTTTCCCTGCCTCAATGTCTGATTACTTTGCACGCTAGAGGACAGGGCGGTAAGTAACACCGTGCAGCGTCTCTTCCATAAGAGACAAGCCCCGCGCAAGGAGCCTTGTGTGCATGCAGGATTAGGAGAGCAGCGTTCTGATTGCACGGAGGTGCCCACCCCGACTGAGCCCCAGGGTCGCCGGGGTATCGCTGGCTTGCAGGTGGGCCGCTCGCATCTGGTGCGCTGGGCCGCGGCCTTTCCTGCCGAACAGAGCTGCCCCTCTGGCACGAAGCAGCTTTGGGTCTCTTGTGGCCTGCCTTCAGGCTGTCACCTGAACCAGGCGTTATTTTTTGTTGTAAATCTCTCGCCAGCATCTGCTGACTGGCTGCTGTCGCTCCCGCAACCCTGATGCCCCATGCAGAGGGATACAGCAGTCCCTGGGGCTTGCTCCAGGGGACACCCCTCTTCCCCCCCTCCTCCCAATTTGCAGGTTCCCTGTGCTGCTTCTCCTCTCTAGATAATGGGGGGGGGGGACGGGGGGGGGGACAGGGACAGAAGCGGCCACCCGAGTTGTCTGTTCCTTGCACTTGACTGCTGTAAACGCTCCAGCCGCTCGGGTGCTTTTTGGAAGGGAGGCGATGAAGAGGAGTGCCCGGGCTGCGAGTGGGGAAAGGGCAGGGCGACGTCAGCCCTGTGCCCCCAGTAAGGAGTTGCCGCCTGCGGCTGGTCTCTACTGGGCCGAGCTGTCAGTCATCCCTCATGCAGCTGACGCTCAGAAGAGGATCATTGCGGGGGTGCGGATTCTGCTGCCCCGTGGCCGAAGGTGGGAACTGGCGTTGGGGAGGCGCGCATGCGCGGTGGCGTGTGTCGGTGCGCTCCTGCTGTTGACGGGTAACCGAGACACGGTAAGGCATCTCGACCGGCGCGCATCTCTCGCCGCTGTTGCTTGGCAACTAAAGGACATTATGGTAGCTCGGCGTCCGCGCATGCGCGCCGCGCCTTGTACGTTGCAGGCCGCTGTTGCCTGGCAACCAAAGCTCGACGCCTTGGTAGCCGCGCATGCGCGGCGTCGCGGTTTACGGCGCTCCTGTTGTCGCCTAGCAACCAGAACGCGTTACGTCAGCTCGGCAACCGCGCATGCGCGCTGCGCCTTCTAAGGCGCTCGCTGCTGTTGCCTAGCAACCAGAACGCGTTACGGCAGTTCTGTATCCGCGCATAGGAGCTGCGCCTTGTACGGCGCTCGCCGCTGTTGCCTGGCAACCGGAACGCGTTACGGTAGTTCTGTATCCGCGCATGCGCGCTGCGCCTTGTACGGCAATCGCCGCTGTTGCCTGGCAACCAAAGCGCGACACGGCGCCTCGGTAAGTACGCATGCGCGGCGTCGCGGTTTACGGCGCTCCTGTTGTCGCCTAGCAACCAGAACGCGTTACGTCAGCTCGGCAACCGCGCATGCGCGCTACGCCTTGTACGGCTCTCGCTGCTGTTGCCTAGCAACCAGAACGCGTTACGGCAGTTCTGTATCCGCGCATGCAAGCTGCGCCTTGTACGGCGCTCGCCGCTGTTGCCTGGCAACCAAAGCGCGACACGGTGCCTCGGTAAGTACGCATGCGCGGCGTCGCGGTTTACGGCGCTCCTGTTGTCGCCTAGCAACCAGAACGAGTTACGTCAGCTCGGCAACCGCGCATGCGCGCTGCGCCTTGTACGGCGCTCGCTGCTGTTGCCTGGCAACCAGAACGCGTTACGGTAGTTCTGTATCCGCGCATGCGCGCTGCGCCTTGTACGGCAATCGCCGCTGTTGCCTGGCAACCAAAGCGGGACACGGCGCCTCGGTAAGTACGCATGCGCGGCGTCGCGGTTTACGGCGCTCCTGTTGTCGCCTAGCAACCAGAACGCGTTACGTCAGCTCGGCAACCGCGCATGCGCGCTGCGCCTTGTACGGCTCTCGCTGCTGTTGCCTAGCAACCAGAACGCGTTACGGTAGTTCTGTATCCGCGCATGCGAGCTGCGCCTTGTACGGCGCTCGCCACTGTTGCCTGGCAACCAAAGCGCGACACGGCGCCTCGGTAAGTACGCATGCGCGGCGTCGCGGTTTACGGCGCTCCTGTTGTCGCCTAGCAACCAGAACGAGTTACGTCAGCTCTGCAACGGCGCATGCGCGCTGCGCCTTCTAAGGCGCTCGCTGCTGTTGCCTAGCAACCAGAACGCGTTACGGCAGTTCTGTATCCGCGCATAGGAGCTGCGCCTTGTACGGCGCTCGCCGCTGTTGCCTGGCAACCAGAACGCGTTACGGCAGCTCGGAATCCGCGCATGCGCGCTGCGCCTTGTACGGCGATCGCCGCTGATGCCTGGCAACCAAAGCGCGACACGGCGCCTCAGTAAGTACGCATGCGCTGCGTCGCGGTTTACGGCGCTCCTGTTGTCGCCTAGCAACCAGAACGAGTTATGTCAGCTCGGCAACGGCGCATGCGCGCTGCGCCTTCTAAGGCGCTCGCTGCTGTTGCCTAGCAACCAGAACGCGTTACGGCAGTTCTGTATCCGCGCATAGGAGCTGCGCCTTGTACGGCGCTCGCCGCTGTTGCCTGGCAACCGGAACGCGTTACGGCAGCTCGGAATCCGCGCATGCGCGCTGCGTCTTGTACAGCGATCACCGCTGTTGCCTGGCAACCACAGCGCGACGCGGCGCCTCGGAAACCGCGCATGAGCGGCCTCGCGGTTTACGGCACTCCTGCTGTTGCCTGGCTACCAAACCACGGTGCAGCAGCTCGGAAGCCGCGCATGCGCGGTCGCGGCCCCATGCGCCAGCCCTCTCTTTCGCCACCTAACGACCAAAGTCCGATACTGCAGCTGGGGTGCCGCGCATGCGCGCTGGCGCGTTCTGCCAAGCCCTCGCCGCTGCCACCTCGCGACCAATGTTCGGTACTGCAGCTCGGAGGCTGCGAGTGCGCGGGCCTGCCCTGGTCCTGCATGTGCCGTCCGACGGTACTGGCAGTGCGTCCCCGGGGGAAAGTGCTGCCGCGCTCGTTGCTTCCTCCCTCCCGGTAAGGAAGCGCCGCTGCCGCCTCGCGGGCGCGGTGTCGGCGGGTGCTCCGCGCGCAAAGCGCGGAACAGCAGCGCTGGCACTGCACAGGTGCGCAGCAGCAGCGCCGCCGCCGCTGGTGCCGCCTTGTGGGCAAAGTGCGGTACTGCAGCCCGGCGTTGGCGCGTCGTTGTACAGCCGGCGCGCATGCACGGCCCCCGGGAGCAGCGTGGCGGCGTGCAGGGCGCGGGTGTTGGCTGCAGCGGGCGAGCGCCGGGACCGCGGGTGAGGCGAGCGATCCCCTCTGGCGGGGGCGGCGGCGGGGGCGGTGGGTGCCGCCTGCCCGCTGGCCGCCCGGGGCTGGCGGGACGGGAAGCTGCGAAGCGGCCGCCGCGGCAGGCTCCCGGTCCGCCGGAGGCGAGCCGGGCCAGGGCAGCGCCGGGCAGGTCCCCGAGAGCCGACAGAAGGGAAGAGGGGACGGAGGCGGGCACCCCATAGGCGCGGCCAGGGGGCGCCTCCCCGAGTCGCCGGAGCTCCCCCGGCGCCTTCCCCCGGCGCCTTCCCCTGGCGCCGCTCTGCCTGTGCGGCTGCCCCCAGCTGCAGCCCCTCCCCTGAAGCCTGTGCTGCAGCCGCAGGCAGCCCCCGAGCCCTGTCGTGAGGGCGGCAAGCTGGCCCTCCGGTGTTCTTGAGTCTCCCTTAACGCGGGTGCCGTTAGCAGCGGCGCGGGGAAGGAGCGGTATCCGTCCGTGGAAGCCCCTGCGGACGGAGGGGCTCTGGCCAGGGCGGAGCTGCGGTAATAACGGTCGCTGCTGCCTCTTTCCCTCTGCCAGAGGCCACACCGTGAGCGCGGTTGTCAGTTCGTCCCCACGGATGCTGTTGACTGCAGCAGCCTCAGGCTCGCGTGGGCTGTCTCTGCCCGGCCTCCCTCTCCTCACGGCACAGGAGCGCAGAGGGACAGGCGGAGCGCTTACTGGCTGTGGATGGGAGCTGCTGAAGCTGGAGAGGCCACAGAAAGGTAAAGAAGAAGAAATGGAAGGCTATCTGGCTGGCAGCTGCCTCCCGCTGCAGGGCAGAGAGACCCTGACTCTGTGGGTGTGGGAGGATCCCTCCTCGTAGTCCACAGCAGGTCAGACCGCCAGGGTCTGTATGCGTGACCAGCAGCGCGGTACGGCCACGTAGTGAGCGAGCGAGCGAGGCTACGTGTCTAGGAGGCCTCATCTCGCAAGAGCTGCGAGGGGCTCACATGTTCCGTTATGCGGAGGACAGCCAAGCAACTGGAGTTACAGAAGAGGAAGGGAGGAGAGAAGGAGAAAGAAACGGCTGAACTGGCAAAGTCTCCTGGCAGAGCCAAGAACAAGAGCTGTGGTGAGCCCCGGGCCCTCGGGGCCCTGTCTCCCCTCTTCAGCATTCTGGTCCCTCCCTGCCCCTCCGTCCCCTGGTCCCCTCTCTTTCCCACACCCCGTCCTTTTTTTTTCTTTTTTTTTTTCTTTCCTCCCTTGTACCTCTGATACTGAAAAGCCGGTCAAAGAAACTCCCTAAGACTCGTTTTGGAGTTTTAGAAAGCAGGCATTCTTCATTGCAGCGCTGGATGCACGGGGGATAGTTCCACCTAGTGTGCGTGCCACAGCTTTAGCACAAGCAGGTTATATAGAATAACTAATTGCTTATTAATCAGATTAGTATACATATACATAAAAACGACAGCAACCGATTATCATAACACTGCCTACATCCGATCACGTGCAATGAAGGATCCATTTGAGACAAAGGGCTGCTTTTGCGACCACCGACCCATTTGAAGTTCTTGCTGGCTGTCCTCGAAGTCTTTATTCTTGTCCTTGTTCTTTGATCTTGAAGCTTAACGCAGTTTCAATCACATGTGGTCAGTTTCAGCATTGTTCCCATTTAGCGTACAGGGGAACATCTAGTCATAAGAGCAAAGAACTGCAAAACTTAGGAGTACCTACCTCTGCTAGTTAATTGCTTGGCTATACTTTTGTCTATTGTTTCAGTCGTAGCGTTAGTATAAGATTTCTAATAATTGTTTACCAAATCTCACTTTTACAGTCACCTAGCAGCAAACCACAGCTGGTACAAAGTATTAAAACCATCCAAATATTTAGACGTGCCATACAGAACGTATGGAAATATGCTATCAGAGGTGTCCGAGGGGCAGGGGGAGAGCCGGGGGGCGCCCCGAGCCCCGGAGCAGACTCGCTGGCAGGACTCGATAGGCGCGCGACTGACTGAATAGACGCTGGCTGTCCGTCTCCTTTGCCCTCCGGGCTGTGTTTGCGCTCCCTCTGCACGGGGCGAGGGGCTGTGAGGGAGCCCAGGGGAGGAGGAGGTGAGGCGCTGGGGGGGGTCGGGCCGTGCCCCCCCTGTTCCTGCTGGGCTCCGGCTGTTGCAAATATTCTGCTAAAGAAATCAACATTTAATCACATAGAAGAGTTAGGTTTGATTAAGAAGTAAAATTGTGAAGCATAACCTATAGGATTGTTAAGTTTGAAGTGTAGCCATAGAAACTTTAGGAGCTGTGTTATGCGTGACGCTAGGAACTGTAATATTGTTAAAGTTTGAAACAGCTAACCCTAGAGACCTCACCAGGACGTTACTGTTTTTTCTGCATGCTGTTTCAGGAAACTAAGGAAACCGTTGTGGACACCAGTTTGCTGCTGGAAACCCCCTTACCCTTCCCATCTTGATTTGAGTATCGAAGATGCCAGTCAGCAGAGCCAAGTGTCACTGACCAATGATTGTTTTTAATAAGAATATTGATAAGGTTATATAATCACAGGACCGATCATTACAAAGGTTAAATTTAAGAACGAGCATAGTATGCGTTTTTACAGAAGGAGCTTAGGTAACAATGACCTGATGGGAAAAGCCTGTAAAAACTGATGGATTTTGATACTAAGTGGGACACGCCTTTGGAGGAGCGATCCCCCATGTCCCCAGCGCTGCGATAAACAAAGTGCCTGCTTCTTAACTTCACGTTGGTGTTAAGGAGTTTTATTCTGGATTTCGGTAACGGTTTTGGCGACCCAGATGGGACCTTGCGAGTGAGACTGGACGAGATCGAGTGTCGATCGAACTCCGGCCGGCACCGAGGTATTCTCGGGGAGAACAGTCACCCTTGACACGCAAAGCTCCTCGCAGCGTTCCCTGGAAAAAAGGTAAGGCACTGCTTCTTTGGAATTTGTTTGGAAAGCCTGCCCGTGAGGCGTGGCGAAAGCTTCGCAGGGTTGGTGCTTGGAGGGTAGCTGTCTGCAGTGGAAGCCTAGGCGTCTGCCCGTAAGTCATAAGCGGAAGCTATTGCTCGGTTGGACTTTGTGTATTATTTGGGACAGCTGTCGTTTGCATTTGTTTGGTATTTAGTATTTGAATGTATATAAGTGTAATGGCATTAGCAAAATTGTTTAAGAATAAGAGTGCAGGAAATAGAACTGCTGATGAAAAGTTACCAGAAACATCACCGTTGGGATGTTTATTGGCACATTGGGGTGAATTGCAGGAAAAATGGTAAACAAACAGAACTTTGAGTTACAATACTATATTGCAATTACTGTTTTGTAGGAGAAAGAGTAAATGGAATAAAGTACCACATGTAGATTTGTTCTTTTAAAGTGAACGTATCTGACGGGGACCGGAGGGAAGTCTCCCAGCAGAACCTCTGGTTACAGCTTGTTACAAATATTCTGATTAGTTAAAATTTTATATAAGCTGGGTTTGATGAAAAAGTAAAGATTGTAGAATATATAGGGGTTTGAAGCTCGCAATGTAGTCATCGAAACTTAGGAACATACAAAATGTGCTGTATACAGTCATAAGAAAATAAGTATTGTCTAAAATAAGTTAACCATAGAAACTTCGACCGATTTGTTAGTTTGTAGCATTTCGTCCTAAGAAACTAAGAGAGATCGTTATGGATCTTAGTTCTGTTGCTTAGAAACCCCACTTTGATCAAGATTCCAGTTAGTGGAATTAAGTAAGATTAACCAATGAATGTTTTAGTATAAGAATATTGAAAAGGTGGTGTGACTGAGGGCCAATCACTAGAAATGTTAAATTCAAGAATTAACATTGAATGTACTTTTATGTAAATCTAATACATGATGGCGAAAATCATACTGCACAGAATCACATAAGAGAGGTCAACTATCGGACAAAGTGAAGAAGACTATGGAAGACCACCAGCGGGCTTCTGAAGACCACCAGAGGCTTCATCATGCCTGCGTAGAAGGACATTTACATATGCTAATGATTTATCGGACAGTTGATGATTATGTATGACATTTCCCAGAAATTTAGTGAATATGGATAACAGGTGTGTATTTAACCTGCATGATTAAACTAGACAGGTGCACATACTAGGTGGAGTGATCCCCTGTATGCCCAGCGCTGCAATAAAGTACACGCTTCTTAACTTCTCATTGCTGTTAAGGAGTTTTATTCCGGATTTCGGCAACAAGCTGAACTGGGAGAAGAGAAAATTGAATTTGAGTTGACACTAGAGTCACCTTTTCAGTTTTAAATACCTTAGAGGGAGAGTTAAGTTTTGAAGAAATTGGTGGTGGTGGTGCAACAAGCGAACGAGAAACTAGACCCTTCTTTAAATCTTTAACAATGAAATTAGGAAAGCAATGGGTCACTCAGCAGTTTTTGTATGTGCCAAATTCTCCTAAACTCCTGTTAAGGAGAGATCTATTTGAGAACTTAGAGGCAGAAATTAAATTTAAAAATGGAGAGATTAAAATTTTAATTCCAGAAACTAAACGTATCGAAGCAGTGGCTTTGTTGTTAACAGGATGTTTACCAAAAGCAGAAGATTATACCAGTCCAAGTATAATGCTGTCATTCCAATCGTCTGGACTGGGAAGTTCCTGGTAAATCCAAAAAGCAGAACCTGTGAGAGTTGATTAAAGCCAGGATCGAATCCGGTAAGAATTAAACAATACCCCCCAAAACCAGAAAGTTGGAAAGGGTTAGTAATGGTAATACAAAAATTTTTAAGATACAAATTGTTAATAGAATGTGAATCCAGATATAACACCCCGATCTTGCCTGTTAAAAGGCTGATGAAAAAGATGACAGATTAGTTCAAGGCCTCCTCAGAGCAATAAATCAAATGGTACAAGATATTCATCCGGTAGTGGCAAATCCTTATACTTTGTTAACAACCCTAACGGAGAAACGAGAATGGTTCACAGTGTTAAACTGAAAAGATGCCTTTTTCTGTATTCCCTTGGCTCCCAATAGTCAAGAGGTTTTTGCTTTGGAATGGGAGAATCCTGAGACTGGGAGAAAAACACAATATACCTGGACAGTCTTGCCTCAAGGCTTTAAGAATAGTCTTACCATTTTTGGAAATCAACTGGCACGAGAATTAGAGATTTGTAAGAAAGAAAATAATCAAGAAATCTTGCTGAAATATACGGATGATCTGTTAATTGTAGCTGAGAAGGAAGAACAATGCACAAAGTTAACTGTTAACTTTTTGAACTTTTGGGGAATCAGTGGATATCGAGTGTCAAAAGAAAAAGCCCAAATAACCCAGAAAGAAGAAACTTATTTGAGTTTTAAAATCCTAAAAGGACAGAGACAATTGGGACCTGAGGGAAAAGAGGCAATGTGTCGTCTCCCCGAACCTAAGACTAAAAAAATTAATGACAAGCATTTCCGGGAACAGTTGAGTGGTGTCACCTGTAGATTATAAATTGTGGCTTGCTAGCCTGACCTTTATAGGAGCAGCTCAAAACCTCAAACAATGGATTGGACCGATGCCGAGAAA
The DNA here is from genome assembly GCF_929443795.1 of Astur gentilis. NCBI lineage: Eukaryota > Metazoa > Chordata > Aves > Accipitriformes > Accipitridae > Astur > Astur gentilis. The sequence continues at coordinate 41,118,174 of NC_064889.1, forward strand.
GCTACTTTCCAAGAATTGAAACAGGCTGTAATAGGGGTGCCAGCCCTAGCATCTGCCAGATCTCACAAGAGACACTTGAACTGTTGGGAATTGGCTTGATGAAAAAGGACATGGGTCTATGGAAAAGTTGTGCGAGCAGAGTTCTGTGTGAAAGAATGACAGTTTGAGCAACAAGACTAGACCTTGGCTGAAAATAGCTGGCTTTACTGATATTGGGAGAAAAACAACAGCTGGTCTCGCTGTTATCAGGAGAAAGACAGGGACGTTGTGACCTTGGCATAACTTCATAAGTAACTTTTGAAGAAGTTCCCATGAGAAAGTTACGGAACACGCATAGCTGCAAATCACAAGTGGGTGTGTTTTAGTAATGAATAAACATTAGCAATGTACCAATCCTATTAGGACTAGTAGGCATAATTATCACAAACTGTATAAATATGAGCTATCCGTGCAAATAAAGTTGAATCACTTCTATCACTCATATTGGGTCGACTTATGTGCATTCCTCCGCCGCTCCAACAAATGGCGCCCGAACAGGGACCTGAGAAAGGGGAATTGGAGCGATGGACACGGAGAAGCACCAGTAGCAGCGACTGGGGGGCAAAAGATTAACCGAACGCTGATCGTCTTGGTTGGTGTGTTAACTCTCGTGCCTGGACCGTCCAAAAGGGGTTCGCCGTCAGTGAGGGCTACTGGAAAAAGGCTGCAAAGACTTTTTAACCGAGATGCCTTAATCAAGGTAGCACCCAGGAGTATCAAGAAGCCGGCCGTCAATGGATCAAGAGGTAGCCCTAAAATTATTACTGTGCTTTTTAGAAAAGCGGGGGGTAAATTGCGTTAAGCAAGTTTCGGGACTAGTTGCTTTAGGTCGTGTTAAGGGATGCTTTAAGAATCCAGATTTATTATTTAAGGAGAGTGAATGGCGTAGATTAGGAGACGTATTATGGGATATGGTAATTGACGATGATAAATCAGCTAAAAAACTAATGAAGCAAGGACAGAAACCTTTCAATTAGTGTGGGTACAGCTTTTGAGCTTAGTACCTGGAATGCTATCGGAACCTCCCTATGGGATGAAATTAGTGACGGGTCCAAAGAAGTTAAAGGTCTTGCAACTTTATGGAAATTAAGACAACTCTGTAAGAAATGAAAGCAGATCGTAAAGCGTCTGCGTCTGCTTTTGCTGCTCTCTCTCTCCAACCGCAAGTGAAAGGGAAAAGCAGGGAGAAAAACATAATGCAGCGAGAGAGACTTTTTGGAGCTTGTTCGCCTGCTCTTGTGCCCTTGACTTCTGCTCCACTCCCTGGGACTGCCGATATTAATCAGCCATCTGACAGTTCCCAAGCCTCCCTATCCGTACGATTAAAGGAAACCCTACAGAATCAGGGAGTGAGTAAAAATCTGCCTACGAAAAAACAGCCCCGCAATAAATCCAGATCCGCCACCGCAGGAAGCTCTGGAGTGGATGTGGAAACCGCAGTCAACATAAAGGGACCACTGGGGTTTGGACTTAGTGCATTTTTAATGGGGCAATCTTCAACAGCTCTAGAAGGAATTCTGGTGCTTCCAGGGCTTATTGATGCAGATTATTGTGGGACTGTGAAAATTATGATTCATGTTGTAATCCCTCCTGTTTCTATTCCTAAAGGTACCAGAATAGCACAATTAGTTCCATTCAGGTCGTGTGTTCCGAACCCAGGTGAAGTACAACGTAGAGATTCGGCTCCACAGGGAAACCGCAGGTATACTTTGCCATGGACACAACAAGAGGTAAACCAGAAAAGGTAGTGCAATTGGAAGGGCCCGATGGAGTAGTCGTCAAGAAACGGATGACAATCAATACAGGAGCTGATGTTACGATTATTTCACAATGCATTTGGCCTCCATCATGGCCATTGATCAATCCAAATTTTGGTATTGCTGGGATAGGGGGCACACAAGCCACCTTAGTAAGTCAGCTACCGATTACATTTGTGTTCCCCGATGGTGAATACATTACGACGTGTCCGTATGTCATGACTACCCCAACTGAATTGTTTGGCCTCGTAGGCCGTGATTTATTGAGCCAAATGAAGGCAATGTTAGTGACGCATCCTTTTTAGGAGCGGTCACTGAGGGGTAGCCAATTTTGAAAATTAACTGGAAAACAGATGAGCCTGTTTGGATTGATCAGGAGCTGCTAAATTCTGAAAGGCTGCTAAAAATACAAGGGTTAGTTGAGGACCAGTTGAGAGCGGGACATGTTGTTCCTTCTGCTAGTCCATGGAATACATCAATATTTACCATTCCCAAGAAAAGTGGGAAGTGGAGACTGTTACATGATCTCAGAGCTATGAATGCGGTGATGGACAGTATGGGAGCCCTGCAGCCAGGTTTGCCATCTCCAGTTATGCTTCCAGAAGAATGGGATTTGTTAATTATAAATCTAAAAGATTGCACCCAGATGGCGCTGAACGGTTCGCCTTTTCGGTACCATCGATTAACAAGGCAGAACCCTATAAGAGATACCATTGGGTCGTGTTACCGCAATGAATGCGCAGTTCCCCCACGATGTGTCAGGTGTATGTGGCCTGGGTATCAGAGCCTGTAAGAAAGCAGTTTCCTCAGTAACTTGCCACAGGATGAAATTTTAACTCAATTGCAGGACATCTTAAGCCATCGCGGAGTAATAATCACTCCTGAAAAGGTGCAAAAGGCAGCACCTTGGAAGTATTTGGGGTGGCACATAGATGCTAGCAATGTTAAACCTCAGAAGGTTCAAATAACATGAGAAATTTCAACGTTACATGATGTCCAGAAGCTTGTGGGAGATATCCAGTGGGTGTGGAATCTTTGCGGTATCACTAATGGCGATATGACCCCTCTGGTAGAACTCTTGGGTATGAGAACACTGTACAGATGAGAAACGGGAAATGACAGAGCTGACCAATTGGTTGCAGCGCCACAGGAGCCTCCTCCAGGGAATCGTTTTCAACAAAGCACGGCAATCACATGCGTTCTTGCACCAACCCGCTAGGATGTTAACAAAGCAATTTGACTTACCACTTACTGATGCCCAAGGTATCTTTAAAGCATGCCCCGATTGTCAAAAGGAAGGGCTTGGCTTGGGCCGTGGGGTTAACCGACGAGGTCTTTTGCCATTGCAGTTGTGGCAAATGGATGTCACCCATGTCACGTGGTTTGGTGCAAAGCGTTCTGTGCACGTGTGTATTGATACCTATCCTGCTGCCATGTGGGCCACGGCACGAACTGGAGAAAAGGCCTTACATATTGAATGACATCTTCACGCTTCTTTTGCAGTACTGGGTGTGCCTAAAGAAATCAAGACGGACAACGGCCCAGCCTATGGTTCTACACGATTTGCTCGACTTTGTAATTTGTGGGGAATTCACCACGGTACCGGTATTCCACATCTTCCCACAGGACAGGCTATTGTCGAATGGGCCAACTAAACCCTAAAAGAACATGCTGCAAAAACAAAAAGGGGGAACCCAGGGCTTACTCCCAGAGGAACGATTGGCCAAAGCCTTATTTGTGCTAAATTATCTTAGATTGACAGGTGATCACAAAGACCCACCAATGGTAGTGCATCATGTTCTTTTACAGGCAGAAAGGACGCAACAAAGTACAGGAATCATGGTAATGTATAAGGACCCAGAATCCGGGAAATGGTGCGGATCAGCAGAAGTAAAAGTTACTGGGAGATCCCGGCTAAGTGGGTCAAGCCATGGCTTCGCACTGATGCTGGACCCAGAATTGTCCCAATGGCAAGTGGCACGGCACCGGCGGGTGCTGGAGCCACTGATCTGACAGATTCTAACTAATAGAGTATTACTAGTGGACACAGTCCTTCAGACAGGTTTTTAGAACAGCGTGCCTTATTGTATATAAAATTTGCTTTAGGTAAAAAGTGTGTTAAGCATAATTTGATTAAACATAGCGTGATTACGGGAAGACAGTGTGGGGTAAATGTAAAAGTTAGTTAAAGCCAAAATTAGGGGTAAGGTCTATTTCCATTAATAACCTGGGAACGAGGTTGATTGTTTTTCCACAGATACAGGCCCATGATGGACTCCTGTTCGATTTGCATGACCATCATCATCTGGAGCATCATAGATGATGTGGCAATATGAATACCACCTCAGCCGAAAACTAATGTATAGGTCACCTTGGCTAACATAACAGGTCAAGATTCTTTGTGCATCGCAACTGTATCGTAAAGCCCACGAACCAATAGACAAGATGGCTATGACTTGTGCAGCGCGCCTGGCCAGCGAGCGCATGCGTCATAGAGTGCAACAGAGGCGGACTTTTGGCACCCGCTGGCCACGTGTGCTAAAACCCATTCCTCTGCAAATGTATAAATACCGGGATTTTCCGAAGAGCATCGGGCTGGTGTACGGTGAGGCCATCGTTGCCTCTCTGGGGACGCCCACGGAAAGCTGGCACCTACTGATTGCTGGGCTGAGTTCGTGGAGCAAGATGGCACAAGAATGTATGGATGGTTCATTTTCCTCATAGTCCTCATGGTCTGGGCCATTAGGGGTAACAGGTTGGCTCAAAGAATTATGGGCATTATTGTAGTTACTGTGATTTTAGCTATTGTAATAGTTTTACCTTGTTCAGCTTATTAAGGAAAATGGCATCCCAAGTTATTAAGCAAGCCTGGATTGCTCAAAAACAAAAAGAGGGAGAAAGATTTAAACGGAGACCTACAGTGGATTCAACCTTGTTGTGGTATTACAAATACAGACTTACAGCCGCTGCTGGATTCATTGCGGTGCAGCGATTGCTTAAGTTCTACAAGACAACTAAGTGCACCGGGACGGCAAGCGTTGGCAGCAATTGGACAAAAAAAAAAAATCACATCATCCATGTCTGGCAGATACGTTCCCGATTTACCCATAAATTTGAAACCTTATGCTGAGATTGATATGGAACACACTGACTGTAGTAAGCAACATGACAGTGACACCGGTGATTGATCCACATCGGTTAACGCCATGGGACAGTAAGAATGTTTGGGTGTCACTAGCTAAAGCTATTAATCAAATCTCCTTTTGTGTGTCATTGGCATTACCTGAACAGTCTTTTATTCTTATGTGTTTTATTAGGTATAATGTTGGTTTTACTGTGTTTAGTTAACTGTGTTCACAGATCTTTGCAAAGGGCAATACAGCAGGTGTTAAAATTTTACCTCAATCTATACACAAACAGATAAATTGGCTGAAGAAACATACACAAAGATCCAGCAAGAAACTAGTTGGTTTGATGGAGTGTTACAGTCAATATTTGGCGGGATAACACCACGGCTAATGTCATTGATTAAGGAAGCCTTACGATGGTTGGGTATATTGATATTAATCTGTGTAATAGTTAAAATTGCTTACGGGTGCATGATAAAAGGAGTCTCAAAGCCGACACACCAAGCTCTACTCGCACAAAAAGAAAAAGGGGGAACTGTTGGGAATTGGCTTGATGAAAAAGGACATGGGTCTATGGAAAAGTTGTGCGAGCAGAGTTCTGTGTGAAAGAATGTCAGTTTGAGCAACAAGACTAGGCCTTGGCTGAAAATAGCTGGCTTTACTGATATTGGGAGAAAAACAACAGCTGGTCTCGCTGTTATCGGGAGAAAGACAGGGACGGTGTGACCTTGGCATAACTTCATAAGTAACTTTTGAAGAAGTTCCCATGAGAAAGTTACGGAACACGCATAGCTGCAAATCACAAGTGGGTGTGTTTTAGTAATGAATAAACATTAGCAATGTACCAATCCTATTAGGACTAGTAGGCATAATTATCGCAAACTGTATAAATATGAGCTATCCGTGCAAATAAAGTTGAATCACTTCTATCACTCATATTGGGTCGACTTATGTGCATTCCTCCGCCGCTCCAACATTGAACTTTTTGCTCGTGAAAGAAGAGGTAGAGCTCTGGGTATCCTGGCCCAATATTTAGGGCCAAGTGGGCAAGCTGTGGCCTACTTCTCGAAGCGATTAGATAATGTGAGTCTGGGATGCTCTGGTTGTCCGAGAGCCGTCGCTGCAACTGTGCTACTGATCCAGGAAGCTCGTAAGTTCACCTGAGGACAAAGGATTACTGTACATTTCCCATATGATAACTGTTGTGCTAAAACGGAAAGGGGGGCACTGGTTATCCCGTAGCAGAATGCTGAAATACCAAGTGGTGTTGTTGCTGGAACAAGATGATGTTTACCTAAAAACTACTACCGCCGTTAACCCTGTTGCGTTTTCAACAACTGACCAAGTTAAAGGAGAACTGGAACGTGACTGCTTGCAGGCAATCGAAAGAATTTACTCCAGCTGACTGGATCTCTGAGATGTGCCACTAGAAGAAACAGATTGGGAACTATATGCCGACGGAAGTGGTTCCATCTGTGAAGGAAAACGTTTATTGAGATAGACAATAACTACTGAGGAGGTAATTGTGTTGCCAACTTTGCCTTCGATGATATCTGCCCAAAAGGCTGAATTGATAGCTCTTACTTGAGCTCTGGAACTAAGTCAAGGAAAGCGAGTCAACAGTTGGACAGACTCAAAGTATGCTTTTGGAGTAGTACGTGCGCATGGGAGCGATACGGGGAGAAAGAGGACTGTTATCTGCACCAGGAACCACCGTTCAGCACGCAGAACAAATACTGAAATTGTTGGAAACCATTCAAAAACCAACAGCAGTCACGATAATGCACTGTAAAGCACATCAGTTAGGCAAGACCGGTCCTAACGCACGTAACCGACTGGCTGATAAAGCTGCTAAAGAGGCTGCAGAAAAAGGCATCCTAGCACTAGTTCCAGAGAAAGGTATAAAATTGCCTAAAGAAACTCCAAATTATAATGAAAAAGATGAAGAATTAATTATTAGATTGCAGGCTAACAAAATGAAACAGGATAGGCTGTAACACCGACAGGTCGAATAATAGTCCCACCCACCATAATAAGAGAAGTTGCTCCATTGAACATCACAAAATATATTGGGAAACAGAAAGTGAAATATGACAAAGATTGTTTAAACAATTATAAGCGGACGTGAAATGTATATGTAAAATTATCCCCGAATCAGTAATAAGATCATCTTTGGGATTATTAAATAAGGAAATTTTTTAGAAGAATATTAGCAAATTGATTTTATAGAATTGCCTTGAAAATAAGGATATATCCTAGTTTTAGTTGATATCTTTACTGGGTGGCCCAAGGCTTTCCCTTGTCGCACCAACAAAGCAAGGGAAGTAGTCAAAGTCTTGCTCAGAGAGATAATACCAAAATATGGGGTGCCTGTAAGAATGTCATCTGACAATGGCCCTCATTTTATAGCAAAGATTATGAGACAAGTTGAGCAAAGTATTATCTATGGATTGAGACTATCACACCCCACATAGACCACAAGCAAGTGTGTGGGGGGAGAGAGAGAGAATGAACTATCTCCTTAAGCAACAGTCGAGTAAAATTTGTCAGGAAACCTCACTCCTCACATGGGTTAAAGCGTTACCCGTGGCTCTATTAAGAATCAAGAGTATAGCCAGAAGAGAAAGAAAAGTCAAGTCTTTATGAAATGTTGTATGAAAGACCATATCAAGAGTCCTGTGTTCTGAGTATCTTGAGTGCCTTTGGAGATATGTTTTTAAAAGGTGTTATGATTTCTTTAAGCAGTTCTTTTCAAGAACTTTGTCAGTATGTCTCCACAGCTGGACCCTTAGAATTGGACGTAGCAGCGCATCCCTTCCGACCAGGAGACTGAATATATATAAAATCACCGAGAAGTGGAAAGGACCGTATCGAGTCATTTTAACAACACTTGTAGCAGTAAAGGTCTGGGAGAAGAACCTTGGCTTCATTATTCGAGAATAAAGAAAGCACCCAACAAGAAACTGGAAGTCTAAAGAAACTGGCCCTTTAAAACGGAAAATCTATAAGTAAATTTCACGTTATCTATTTGGGAAAACAGTTGTGTAAAGTTTATAATGTTGGGGTTGCTATTAGGAATATTGTTGAGGGCAATAATCTTTTTGTGTGTTTAGAGGGTGTATGTATTTTTTTTGAGGGGTTCTAAACATGAGATAAGCAAAATGAAACAATTATTGTTTGAGCTATTAATCTTGATATTAACTGTTTTGGATTAAAAAAAATAATCTAGTTTTGTAACTGATTCAAAGTTTTGTAAAGACACAAAATTTAACCTCAGTAACAGCCTGCCTTCCGATTCCAAAGTCAGATGAAAATCTAGTTCCGTGGAGAATACTGACATTGAATTTAACCAAAACTTGAGAAAAGAGGTAGAACAATGAGAATCATTTTAGCAGAGTAAATTGGATGGATTTAAAAGGCAATTATTTTTTTAAAATTTGAAATAAGGAATTATAGCGTTGTGAATTATAACGTTACCAAACCATCCACCTCACGGACAAAAGAATTAATTTACTCGCCCTTCGGGAGAAACTTGTACAAGCACCCCTTGGGGCTGTCAGCTGCCAAAACCGTGGAGACAAGTGCAAAAAGGAACTTGGGATCATGTTTAAAATATAAAACGATGTTTAGAACTTACTGGAGTTCCAGGATCCTTGTTAGAGCCACCCAGAGTCGGGACCATCTGTGGAAATTTAGACCGGTTTAGACAACCAGAGAAACATCGCACATCCTAAACAGAGCTGTATGAAAGTTTATACTTGCAGCTCCTCTGACCCCAAACTCCAAAGACTTTCTCTAGTAGCTAAAGCTCTAAGATGGGGGTGTATTTGTAGAAAGTATAATAATATTTCACATGATCTTTGGTCCCCTCTTAATAACGGGAAAAATTTAGCTTGGAGTTGACGGCATTAAAGGACAGGTGAAAAGTTCAGGGTTAACTGCTTGGGTGACTAGTGAGGCTATATGATCCACTCACCTTTTCATGAAGGAGAAAAGCAAATCGTGGTCTTTAGACTTAATAACTCTATCCTCTCTCTGGAAGAAATCTCCCTTGTGGCCTCGCTCGCGGGTGGACCTGGGGAAATCGAAAAGATGATACCTGGCAATCGCCAAGTCTTAGAACTAAAATAAGATGGGTATTAAAATCTGTATTTTGACCCCAGTTAACACCTCTTCCACATCAGATGACTCTTGACATCTTTCACTCAATCAAGGCAGTGCCTGCTGCTTCACTTCACCTTGGTGTTGAGGGGTTTTGTTCCGGGTTTCAGTACCACAGCTGCGGGCCGGGGCTGGAGGAGCCGCAGGTGCGGGCAGTGAGGCTGATGGCGACGCCCCCTCCCTGGCAAGGGGAGGGGCTGCCGGGGGAGGGGCCGCCGGGAGCCCAAGCAGGAGCTGAGCAGAGCGGTGACCGGGTTGCGGCTGCCCCGAGGGAGAAGGTGAGCGGCGCCGGGCGCCCCTCGGAGCGCGAACGTCGGAGGCGGGGGTGGCCCGGGGGAGGTGGGGGTGCCGAGGCCGGGGGGGAGCCCTGGGGGCTCACAGGGCGGCTGAGAGAACGGGCGCGCGGGGGGGGGGGGGGGGCGCTGACAGGGCGGCTGAGAGAACGTGCGCGCGGGGGTGGGTGGGGCGCTGACAGGGCGGCTGAGAGAACGTGCGCGCGGGGGTGGGGGTGGGGCGCTGACAGGGCGGCTGAGAGAACGTGCGCGTGGGGGTGGGGGGGCGCGCTGACAGGGCGGCTGAGAGAATGGGCGCGCGGGGGGGGGGCTCACCGGGCCCCGTGGCGGGGCTGCGCAGTTGGCCGGCGGGTCCCGGGGAAAACCCCGAGGAGGACGGCGGGGTCCCTATCGGACGCACGGAGCGGCAGCGGGGCCGCGCCGTGCCGGAGCGGCGGCGGCGGGAGCGCGCCGGAGCTACACGGAGCGGCGCTGGGGGCTCGGCGGGGACTGCCACTGCGCTGGCGTGGGGAGGTGGGGGGGAACGGAAGCGGCGTCCCCTCGGGGTCAGGCAGCAGGGCAGGCTGCCTCCCGGGGCATGCCGGGAGCTGTAGTTTTCGCGGAGTCGGCGTGGCTCTCGGGCGCGGCGTAGTCCTCGCGGCCCCCGGAGTCCGACCAGGTCAGACTCGGGAGCGTTGCCGGTTTCGCGTGGTTTTCCGCGGGCTTCCCGCTGCGCCCGCTCCCCGACCAGCCGTGCGGACGTGCTTCCCGGGCGCATGCGCTGTGCTTCGCGTGGGGCAGCCTGGCGTTCGCTCGCTGGCGCAGGCGCCGTCACCAGAGGTTTGTGATCTAGATAAGCCCATGTCCTGGATAGCTGGGATTGTGGTTTGCAAGCCTGTGACTCCCACCGAGTTCCCAACAAATTCAAACGTAGAAATTGTGCATCAGCCCTCCTCGCCCCCTCCGAGCTGGTCTGTTCTCTGTGGTCACCATCAGTAGCCTTGGTTTCCCACCTGTGGTTCTCCACAAACCCAGAGCCTCGCAGCTCCATGCTGAAGGGAGTGGGGAGCTACCCACGGAGAAGGCAGAGGCCTGAGTTTGTCTTTTGGGGATGAGAAGTGGGGAGGAACTGCCATAAATGGGATGCATCCCTGCTTGAGGCATGGCTGTTTCAGCTGTGCACATGGAAAATCCTCAGGTATGTTGCATCTACCCCTCCTTTCCATTGACCCCAGGAGAACTGGCCTCCTGTGTCCCCCAAGTTTATTTACTTCATGCTGCAGTGAAGTGGCTATTTTTCTTCTTTTCTCTGAGGATTTTGTGGATCTGGGAGTGGGAAGGACTGCCTTAATGCTGGCTTTCTCAGCCTACTTCTGGGAAGCCAGGCATATCTGCAGATTAGAGCCAGGGTAGTGGCCCAGGCACCTTTTATTCCTCGGAGGGCAGTGGATTTGGGGAGTTAGAGCAAGGCATGCCTGGATGTTGGTCTCCCTCAGGGGGAGGGGGTTTACAGCCAGATGAATGAAAAGCCTCCCCCAAGCACTTCTGGGGAAAGGGTTGGGGGGTGGCTTTTAATGTACCCACGGTATTGATGTGGCAGGTGAGCAGACACTCCCCTCTTGGCTGGGGGATCTTATGTGGACGCCTGCTGAGCCAGGGCTGGAAGCCCCTCTGCACACTTTGGAGGAGCTGGGTGCAGACTGGGGACGTGAGGGCAGTCGTGACATGGACACAGAGCGGCAGAGAGTCCTGCTCTTTCAGCAGTTAACGGTGCTACAGCGTGGTCAAAATCTCAAGTGCACCTGTCCAACCGTGCATTCTCTTTCCTGGGGTTTGTTTATGGGACAAATAAACTGCCCAGCACTAGATGAGAAGGTTGTCTGCACTCCACCTCAAATCAGGTGCATCACCTCTCCGTCGGGAAAGAAGTATGGGGCTGGGCATAAAAGGAACAGTAACTCCAACGTCGGGATTCTTTTTGGCTCTGGGCATGGAGCAGATAACTACAGCGATACAGAAAGGGGAGGAGGTGCTGATGGGTTTGTACCTTGGACTTAAACTGTAGAGGATGATCTGTTCAGGACATCCATGTCATAGAGTAGCTGTTGCATGATTTATACTTGTAATCAGGTTCCTACTTTATAGCCTTAACTTTGCGTGGATTGTGTGTTGAACTTTCCAGTAGTTTGTTTGTTTTTACATTTCCTTAAGGTCTAGGCAAAGGTTTAGAAAGTTAGCAGACTTAAGGATAAGTATTTATTACTTTGTCCTGCCACGTTGCCATTTGAAACCTGTTGTGAGTATTGGTGGTATTCAAGAAATTGCCAAGATTTAGAGGGTGAATCTGTATCTTTAGGTGTACTGAGCAGAAAAGTACAATGGATCTTTTTAGTTGCCAGATAGCTTTCTTTATCCAGGCGGTCAATTTATCAAGATCAGGCTGCAGTGTCCAGGGGGCCGGGGCGGGAAGGTTGGTGTTCAGACTTTTCATTCCTGTCAGCGATGACTCTGCTTGCACCACTTAGTGGTGCTGTGTACATACGCTTAATTAAATTGGGAGCTGCCTGTGCCTGCCTGCTTGTGTAGTTCGGAGCGGTCCTTTTAGAGAAAATGTTCTTTTGGCTGCATTTGTTCTCCTGTGATACAAAAACTTGACAGCTATTGGGGGCAACTACTACTTTAGGAGGATTTCTATAAAGTAAGAAATTGCCGGTTTTATTTTGTCATGATGGGCAAGAAAATAACTGAATCAAAATCATGTCCACTGCAGCTTATGCTTCTGTAACACACCACTCAACTGATTTCTATGTGGAAATGTCTTTGGAGAGGAATCACAGGTGCCTGCTGTGACTATAGGGACAAGCAGTATGGGCTCACAGGAACAGAACATGCTTTGCCTTCCCATCACCAGAAGAAAGAAAGAAAGAGGTGAAGAAGGGTGCTCAGGAGCAAGAGGCTGCAAGGAAGTTGCTGTACATGATCCTTTTGCCTTGCTTTATCTGACAGAAAAGCTGCCTTCTGCTAGTTGGGTCTTGGCTTGAAATACAAGGGGAAAGAGACTCCCGCCCCTCTCCCGGGGAGTGTGCTACTTTTGACTGGCTTGTTCTGACTATGTGATCTGCTATTACAATATTTAGATCGCATGGTGACAATCTATACCACTGACTCCCTGAGTGGTTTTTCATTTCTGTCCCCGCTTCCTTCTCCAGCTTTTTTCAATATATCAATTTTAAAAAAAAAAAAAAAATAAAAAAAAATAATTTTTAACCTTACATGAACATTATGTGTTGGCTTTGGCCCCAAACACTTTATTTCCTAGAAATAAGCTGAGTCTTTTCATCAGAATATGTAAAAGATTTCTAGCCACTGTAGTACTATTGTATTGTTTGTTTTTTAAAATAAGTTTCTCTCCAGGTTCCAGCGTGTGCACTAAACTTCTACTGCAGTAGAAGACAGTCTTAAGCTGAAGAGAGATTTCATGCTTGGGAGAGAAAAAGAGCAGATCTTGACTCAAAGGTAACTTTTCCAAGGGAAAGGTGTTATAGACGCTCGTGACAAATTGGAGGAGCCAATTTGTAGTGAATAAAAAAGGTCGAATTTATTAGCAAGCGATAAAAGAGCAAAACAGCGCTGGGCGGCCGGGGAGGCAGTGCTCCGCCACGAGCTCGCAACTTTAGGTTATAGTTACATTCCTTATATACATTCCATGTATCTCTTTCTTGCAAGTCTCCGCCTTGTCCTGCTGCTTCTTTCTTCATTCATGCAGGTCTGTCACTAGGCAGATTCGGTCTATCTTCTCAAGGACGAGTGTCTTTTGATATAGAATGTCCTTTGATGTAGAAAAGTGCAGTTTTGGTGGAGTCCATCCCGTTACCTGGTAGATTATAGTTGTTGTTCTTTTCCCTCTTTAGCTAGTAAGTTATAGCCGTTGCCCTCTTCCCGTGACCTGTACGCACCAATTAAGCAAGTTTTGTTATTTACACAAGGCATCTGCTAACTCTTAATATGTCTCTTCTCCCTTCCCGATTTCATGAACAAAGTTAACTCATTCATTACAATCCCCCCTGTTCTATTTTATCCTGATTTTGTTCATTAAATCGATCTAATACTTCTTTTGCCCGCCTGAGGATAGGAGTAATTCTTTCGTCCTTGATTTGATTATATTGCTTTCATAGCAGCATTAAATGTGCAGTTTCTAAGTGTCTTTTAACAATAGTGATTAATTAATTAAAAATGCATGGTTTAAAAGTTAAGGTTAGCAGTAAGACTATTAGGGGTAATTGTGGAATCTTCCCATCTTGACAGAGTCCATTCGTATGGCTGATGGAGATTTTTCCCTTGTACTGAGTCCATTCATACCAAAACTAATAATTTTACATTTCTAAGGCCTAAAATTACATAAAGTAAAGACATTAGAGCTTGATCCCAACGTCTAGGGAACAGTGGTGGTATCCATGGACCATCGTGGGTATTATTTTCCCAACTTAATATATTATCATAAGGTGTCTCTTTTATACCCCAAGATCTTTGCCTTTTTATGTCTTTAATTTTTAAATCTTTTAGGTCATTGTGGAGTGAGGTTGGGTCAGTGGGAAACATTAGGGTGTTTTCAACTTGGTAGCGCTTACTATATGGGTCTGTAGCTTTATATTTTAAGGCAGCTCGTCATCAACAGTCCCCACAGTAGTACATTTCTGCCTTCTCCGTCTACTCGGTTGCTTCGAGCAACGGGGTGTACTATCTTCTCAGCAGCAAATGTATTCTTCAGGGGAGCACTTGTTAGGTTGTTTGGCTTGTTTTATTTTGTAAGTGCTTCGATTTTTATTATTTTGTTTTTTTTTTACTTCTCACAAGTAGCAACTCACTCTCACGACTGTTTTCTACACTTTATGTCAGTTATTATTGTTACGTTAGGGTAAGGTTCGTTGAATGATAACAATATCGTTTGGGATGTATTTCTTTTATAAATATTTCCTACCACTTAGTGGAATCCTTTTTAATTTTGCTATTAAAACCCTTAGGCGGTAAGGCTTTGTCAGTCAATTGTCTTTCCCGATCGTGTTACTCTTAAGAAACTCCTTTGGGGGAATACCCGTAATGGCAATGGCTCCACCACTTTCCCTGACACACTATACACTTACATTATACAAATGGATAGCAGTTACAATGTAGATTTATACAGTTGATGATCACAGGTTTACTTATCGGTTCTTTTTTTTTTTTAATCAGCACGTGGTTCCTAAGCTTAATTTTATGAACAGGAAATCCTAAGGGGAGTGTTTGCTCTATTATTCCTTTCTGGCAGTTGTTTCTCATGACTTTTGTTAAGGTAGTTATATAGGCATGGATAGATGCATTTTTAACCTTGGGGTGTTGGATTGGTAACAAATTTGTTTCAACAAGTTCTGGTCAGGTTTGTTGTTATTTCAACCCTTCGCGCCTCACGTTGTGTGTCAAAATGGACTGTCGTGGTTTAACCCCAGCCAGTAATTAAGTATTACGCAGCTGCTCACTCACTCCCCCTCCATCCAGTGGGATGGGGGAGAAAATCGGGAAAAAGAAGTAAAACTCGTGGGTTGAGATAAGAACAGTTTAATAGAAGAGAAAAGAAGTAACTAATAATGATAATGATAACACCAATAAAATGATAACAGTAGTAATAAAAGGATTGGAATGCACAAATGATGCGCAGGGTAATTGCTCACTATCCGCCGACGGACACTTAGCCAGTCCTCGAGCGGCGATTCCCTGCCCCGCCCCCCTTCCCAGTTCCTATACTAGATGGGACGTTACATGGCACAGAATGCCTCGTCGGCCAGTCCGGGCTACCCGCCCCGGCCGGGTCCTGTGTCAACCCCCCCACCCCGCGTTCCTCCAGCCCTCTTGCCGGCCAGGTATGAGAAGCTGAAAAATCCCCGACTACAGCCTAAACACCACCGTAGTCTAAACACCACCGAGCAACAACTGAAAACATCAGTGCCATTAACATTCTTTGTATGTTGAACTCAAAACACAGCACTGTATCAGCTACTAGGAAGACAGTTAACTCTATCCCAGTTGAAACCAGGATACTTCGGTAATTCAGTGAAATCAATTTGTATTCTCTCAAAAGGTCTATAAGCTGTTTTTCTCTTTCCTGTGGCTGCTTGTTGATTGATTTTTTAAAATGTTATGAATGTTTACTAGGGTTCAGTATATCTCTGCATATTAGTATTTTATATGTCATATTCCATAAGTAAGTCTTTAGTAGACACTGTCTCACATTCATTATTAAGTTAAGTAGTTTTGTGTATATATAAATTTTCATTTGTCTTTCTTAAGTTAATAAATTTAGTGAAATATTTTTAAAATATGTACTACAACAACTATCAAAGTATTTGAAAAAAGATGCTGTTATAAATACCTGTGAGACAACCTATAACAGCCATATGAATTGGTTTTTACCTTAATCGCTTACAGTCCTTTTCCAAATCAAGTAAGAAGCAAGTAACTAGTTTAAAACAGTTATACATTTTTAACAACTTGAAATGAGTATTACTTTTCAGATGGTTTAGTAAAGTCTTTGAGTTTTGCCTATAAACACAATTAGGTATTAACACAGGACTGTATAGTGTTTATATTCTTATTAACCTGCCAACAGGAATAGTTTATTGGCAACCTTAAATATTCAGAGGCAAAACACAATTCCTTGTCACAGAAGTTTTACAGCAGAGTAACATATTTTACTCTTAGAACTATTATATAAAGAAAATTACTATGTTACTTTTGGTGATCTGAGTCCTCAGGGCTGTTTCCTGGGTCTCTCTATTTGACAAATTATTTTCTCTGATTCGGTAATCTAATTTCTCTTGATGTTCTCTTGTGTACTATTGTTAGCTCTTTTGGTTTTCTTAATGTTCTTAAAATTTTTCTTATTAATTTCTGATGTATAAGATTTTTCCCTTGAGTATTAATTAAACCTTTTTCTTTTCAAATTTTTCCAAAAGTGTGAACTACTCCATATGTATTTTTGTAATCTGTAAATATCCCTTTTTTTTTTTTTTTTAATTAATTCTAGGGCCCTTTATAGGGCATACAGCTCACAAGCCTGAGCTGACTATGATGGGTTTAGAGGTCCTGATTTTACAGGTTTTAGGTCGTTATTAATTATTGCCTCACTTTAGTCTGGGTCTCAATTACCTCTAAGCAGTTATGTTGTAATTTCTTTGATGGTTTTCCAAACAAAATGTGTTGGACTCTGAGCCGAGGTTACTCTCAGTTTTAAATTGGGGGAGTTAATTAATATTGTTTCATATTTTAGGATCCAGCTATCTGTTAGCCTTTTTTTTTTTCCCCCTTTCTGTTGTAAACACTTCTGACATTATGTGGCGTATACACCTTTAAAGGGGTATTAAAGGTAATCTTTCTAACTTTTTCTGTTAATAACGCCGTAGTGACTAAAGCTTGGAGACAAGTAGGCCATTCTCTACTTACTGGATCAAGTAACTTAGAACAATACCTCACGGGTTTCTTAATTTCTGCCCAGTTTTGAGCAAGGACTATTTACACACACAAAAAAGTTCTTCTTCTTTTTTTTTTTTTTTAATCTGGGAGGCTTAATACAGGTGTCTGTATTAATGCCCTTTTTATTTTCTTTAATTTTTGATCATCTTTTGTAGACCATTTAAGTTGGTTATTAGTTAATTTCACCTTTTCACTGTAGTTTTTAAGCCATGGTTTACAATATCTTAGTAATCCCAATATTTGTCGAATTTCCTTTTTAATTTGGGGGGGTTTTATAATTTCATAGTCGTTTCTTGGGTTCCTTCTTTAGTTTCTCCTGTTATTAATAGATCATCCACATAATGTAATAACTTGACTTCTCTGGGTAGAAATGGAATCTTGTAAAATTTTCTCTAAAGTTTGTCTGAATAGATTTGGTGACTCTGTGAACTCTTGTGGTAGCACAGTCCATCTGAATTGTTGTCATCGATAGCGATACAGCAGTCGCACAGAAAGCCCCGCTCCCTTTGGCTGCTTACAGAGTTGACTTTCATTACAGCCCCGCGGGGTGAGGAGAGGCAGCGGCCGCCGCCGGGGGGGGGGGGGGGGGGGGCTGCCGCCGCCGCTGCTGCTGCCGCTGCTGCTGCAACAAAGGACGTTGTCCGCTGCCACTGCAGCGCCGGCTCTGCCGCAACCGCATGGAGCCGGACTCCTCTCCCTGACCCTGAATGCTCAAGTTCAATTTCAAAACCAAACCCCTTCTTAACAAACCGTATTCCGCCCCAGGGAGCCAGAGTAAATCACCAAGGACCTCAAGAGGTTTCCCTTCTGCACCTACAATATTCACGGTGTTCCCAGCAAGGATGTAGCCGGAGGGCAGCCCCTGAACGGTGGATCCTTCGGCCTCTGCATCTACCAAAAACTCCACTCCCTCCCTTTGGGGACTCAACTTCAATTCCACTCGGGGCTCCGTAGATGTTCCAGTCCCCAATAAGCAGAGCCCCTGACCCCCCCATTCACCTCCAAACATCTGTTCATCCTACTGTTTCCTTCCACAACTCTGCTTCAAGTGCCCTCTCTTCTCATAACAATAGCATTCAACTCCTGCTTCTCTACTTTCCGGTCCAATCGGCTTTCCTCATCTCCACGTACATACACCCTCTGAGTCTCTCTCAACAACTCATCTAACCCTTTGTCCTGCCAGTCTTTTAACTTCTCTAATTTCTCTCTTATGTCCACTTACAATCCAGCCACAAACCGTGTCCTCAGCAGGGCTGGACCCACGGCTGCACCAGGGCCAACTCCAGAACACAACTGCAAACCTCTCTCCAATCTTTCCAACTAGTCAGTCAGAGCTTCATATCCCCTCTGACACTCACCGAAGGCTCCATTTACATCCTGACCTCCGGGAACCATTTCCCACACTCCCCAAATCACCATGTCTCTCAAATCACTCACACTCTGTCTATCTCCTGCAACCTGACGGTTCCAACTTGGTTTCTGTAGGGGCTATTTCACATCTCCCTGGGGCCTGTGTTGATGTCTTTGGTCCCAGTGTCTCATCCCTGATCTCCTAATCATATCCCTTTCTTCAGATGTGAAGAGTATTCTTAAGATAGCCTGAATTTCATCCCAGGTGTAAACACTAGGGTCTAAAAATTGAACTAGTCTTTCGGAGACCCTTAGAGGGTCCTCGAGTAAACTTCCCATTTCCTTCTTAAATTCTCGGACGTCCCCAGAATTTATGGGTACCGATACAAATCCTACTCCACCTTGATTTCCCCCCATGGCAACTTCTCTTAGGGGCAAAAAATGTGTCATTTTCTGGTCTCTCCGAGTCCTACTTCGATTTTTCATCCCCTCTGTTTTTACTGGGGCAGAAGGGGTTGGGTGAGTGGGTAATTGAGGATATATTCGGGGTGGGGATGGAGAGGGTGATGGATTCGGGGATGGCGGGGATTCAGAGCCAGGACATACGGGGGTGGGGAGGGTTGGTCAGTTGGGGCCCACTGTTCGCGTGGGGGTCCCTTCGTCTTTTTCTTTTCGGTTAAGGCAAAAATATAATTTCTAGCCGAGGATATTATCCAGAGGCTGGCATATTCACTTTCTTCTAAACTAAAAGGTTCTTTTTGCTTCACATATACATTCAGAGCTTGACATATCCAACCCTCAGAAGACCTGAACACGGGCCAGAGTATATGAGGATTGCTGAGCGGTTTCCCACCCCAAATCTCAATACAATAATTAATAATTTTTTCCTTTAGACTTATCTTTTCTCTTTGGTGAACTGTCCCAATATCTTATCATCAGGCCTAAGGGACTATCGGGGGGTATGCCTGGTAACTTATCTTTCCTCCCCATCCCCATGGATCCAGAGGGCTTGCTTTTCCTCTGTCCCATCTTCCGAGGTGCCCTTATCCACACACACACTCACATCCCCTCAGTCGTGACTCGCTCCCTCGCGGGCTACGAGAACTGCACTACTGGAGGGTCCGCACTCGTGTGATCTCAGAGAGACCTCTCACACAGTCGCACCTCGGGATAACCACCCCAACCAAACGGCTCACAACTTATATACTTACCCGCTCCTGGGGTCTTCACTTGGACTTCGTGCACAAAATTTAAGGGGTCCTGCAGGTTCTTTTGCTCAGTTATCGTAATTTAAAGGGGTTCGCGGGTCCAGGGTGTGGTGGCAGCACCTCCTCAAGACGGGGCTATCCGGGGATAGGGCGCCTCCCCGCTTGCGAAGGCCCGCACCAAAGAACCTGGATCCGAGTCACGGCACCAAATTTGTTATAGACGCTCGTGACAAATTGGAGGAGCCAATTTGTAGTGAATAAAAAAGTCAAATTTATTAGCAAGCGATAAAAGAGCAAAACAGCGCTGGGCGGCCGGGGAGGCAGTGCTCCGCCACGAGCTCGCAACTTTAGGTTATAGTGACATTCCTTATATACATTCCATGTATCTCTTTCTTGCAAGTCTCTGCCTTGTCCTGCTGCTTCTTTCTTCATTCATGCAGGTCTGTCACTAGGCAGATTCGGTCTATCTTCTCAAGGACGAGTGTCTTTTGATATAGAATGTCCTTTGATGTAGAAAAGTGCAGTCTTGGTGGAGTCCATCCCGTTACCTGGTCGATTATGGTTGTTGTTCTTTTCCCTCTTTAGCTAGTAAGTTATAGCCGTTGCCCTCTTCCCGTGACCTTTACGCACCAATTAAGCAAGTTTTGTTATTTACACAAGGCATCTGCTAACTCTCAATATGTCTCTTCTCCCTTCCCGATTTCATGAACAAAGTTAACTCGTTCATTACAAAAGGTAAACTCTTTTGTTTCTTTGGGGATTTTTATTCTGATAGCACAAGCATCTTGTTCTCTCAGGATTTTGTTATCTCTGGAAAAAAACCTTGGTGTTGTGTCACTTCCTCCTTCCCTGGTTGTGGTTTTTTTCACTCCTTTCAGAGGAAGTGGTTGTGATGTTTTAGGAAGACATTTTAACTTTTGACTCGGAGGTCTGCAGACATCACTGTAAAGACAGTTTCTGTGCATCCAAATGCTGTTAATCCGTTAAAATACAAAATGAAAGATGTGTAACTTGGAGCTGAGACGTCAGAGTATTCCAGATGGGTCTGGTTTACTTTGAATTCAGAATTCCTGTAGCCTGTTGCTTTGGAAGTGCAGGTAATAAGGTTTTCAATTGAAAAAATGAGTGGTAGTGTTTTTTTGTTTTCCTCCCCTAGAAATGTAGTGTTTAATCATACTGCACTGACCTGTAGAAGTTGTGGACACTGTGGTGTTCTCCAGAATGCTACTTGGGCTGCCACTACAAGTAGGTCATTTAAAATAATAACCTTAGACTTTAAAAATACATAAAAACTTAATGATGCTTAAAGTATAGAGCAGAGTAGTCACCAGGTTAAAATACCTTCATGCTTATGACATGCACAGCGATGGTCCCTTTCAGGTTTTTTGGTTGTTTTGTTTTTTTGTTATTTTTTCTTCTTTAAGATGGCACTGGTTGCAGTGATCTTCAGTTTTACGACACAGCTAACTGTCTTAGTATGGATATGGTTCCTTTCTGCCTACTGTTTCAGTTTACTTGCAGACATAGTTAAGATAGCTCTTTGGAGTTGTGGAGTGTGCGTGTGTATATAGATATATGTGTGTGTGTGTGTGTGTGAATGTGTATGAAAATAATAAGACCTAAAGTCCCCTCCCCACATCATTAGTTTTTGCTGACCTGTATTTCAGTGTTACCAAGATTTTAAAGTGACCCAAGTATTGCTGTTGCAAATGTTTCCATGTTTGTCTAACTATTGTGGTGACATAAATAAAAAAAAAATATCAAAACACTAAATGTTTTATTACTTGCCCTATAACTATATAGGCGTTCCCTGTCTAATATCGATTTCTTTTTTCAGGATTCACTGTATTTATTTTTTTTTTTTACCCTATGAAACGGAAAGAGATTTCTGGCTTACTGTTGGCTTTTAATAGATGTTTTATCCTTGGGGAATTGCCCACCAATTAATTCATAGAGCTTGGAATTTAACTGAAGGACGTTTTGCATGCCCGTGTTCAAATATTGATGCTAACAAGCCACCATACGGTTCATGTTGATAGCTTTATGGATACTTAAAGGTAGGCAATAGTCTTATTTTTTAATAATGCTTAACCTTTTTCTGTTTGGCAAGAACAAGCAAGTCTGCCTGGTTTTGTAGGACTTGCAGCTTTTCCTTAACATCAGACTTTAAAAAGGGGAGAACCGGTATCAGGTACGCAGTTAGGATGGTGATTTTTAAAATACGAAGCTGCGTAACAGTCTCAGGAAGAACATGTGTGACTGGGCGTGAGAGTCTGTGGTACAGCATTACTAACCTTTGCTAAAAAAAGTTTTGAAGAATGAAGCATTTGCTTTATGAACGGTACTTGAGGACAAATTCTGATGCTGCTAAAGTTTATTGAAAAATAGGCACTGATTTCAGTGATGATGCAGGTGTGATTTCTGTTCATGCCTTAAATCTGAAAAGAAGAGAAGAGAAACCTCCATTTGAAGGAGGATTTTGTATGAAGGGTAATCAAACCGGTAACCTACTTTAAGAATGACTTTAAAATATTTGGAGCATCGGTTAAAGGCAAATAAGTAAAGTTTATCATATCCTCCTACATAAGCTGTGACTATTGAATACAGTCAGCAGTCCGCCTCAGAACTTTTTGGTGTGCAACTGAAACATGTTAAGTTGTAAGACTTCACAGCCACGAGCTGAGGGGCCACAGTTCTCTCCGAGCATAAAGCGCTGTAAGTTTTAGTTTCTTGCACAGCAGTGACTCTTTTCAACATTAGTAACTATACGACAGGGTAAAAGGCAAATTTAGGGAATAATAATGTGTCGTTATCAGAGTAGCTGTTTGCGTTTCACCATGATGCAGATGCTTTTTATAGCAGTTGTGTTGGCACATGTCTTAGAATTCGGTTAATTCTCTCCTGAACTCATTTAAACTTTTGGCTTCAACTGCCTCACTGACAATATGTTTCAGAATAGAATAATTATTTCCTTTAAAAAAAAAAAAAGGAGGGGGGGGGGGGGATAAGAAGAAGGGGTGGAGAAAGCGGGGATAAAAAAATCTGTTGTCTGCCAGTGCTGTGGGCTGCTCACTCATTTTTCTGTAGAACTCCTGGGTTTTTTTTTTTGTTGTTGTTGTTTTTCTACCTTAGCCTGTTAGCCTCTCCTCTGCACCTTTGGTCATTTCCTGAAGTTTGTCTGTAGTTTCCTACATTAGTAGGTAAATGTATCTATTTTACTTTACAGAGCTTTGATAGTTTCTTAAATTATACAAGTAATTTAAATCTTGGAACAAATGTCTTTGCTTATTGATTTTTGTGAGTAGCTGCAAAAATCTTATTTATTAGTTGCCCCTTTTAAAATGAAAATAAAAATGAATGCTATGCAAGAAATACGTTGCAAGTAAATGTTAGGGTCTTACTACTGCTCGCTGTTGAGAGATGGTGGGAAGTGCAGAGAATTTGTGTTAAAAGTTACGGGCATTTTTCAAGATAGTTTTCCAGGTCTGAGGCGTGCTGAAATATCTCTTTCCTGTGATAGTGTGTTTAGTTTCATTGACTTCAGCGGAATACACAGAATACATTAACTTAAACTAGCTGAGAATCTGATGATAAGGTTTTATACTCTACCTAACATAATGTTGTGATGACTTGTCCTCTGGACTCAAAATTATATTTGATGATCTTAACAGAAGGCCGGATCTTTGATCTGGAAATTATGCTGATAGTGACGTTACAGAATCCAGGCTTGTGACTTCACTGGTTTCTTGCAGCCCCTCAAGTTCATGAAGGACAATAAAGACCCATTCTCTTTTGTTCTTGTGCTATAATCAGTGATGGAAGTATGACATTGTCAGTTGTAAGCAGTGGCTTAACTGCTGTTGGAGTCTGCTTTTATGCCTGAAAAACCTGTTGATTTGCAGGGGTTTGCACAGCTTATGCTAATGATATGGCTGGAATGAGACAGGATCTTGTGTAGTCTGCAAGGGCTGTATATGGTCCTGGTTTATAGCTGGGTGGGAGGGATTGGTTCAAGTTACTTCTTATTTGCCCTATTTAATATCTTAAATAGGAGTGAACAGTGTGATTGGAACAGTTTCATTTTTACAAGAGGAAATTTATAAATCGGTTTTTATCCTGTGTTAGAATTAAGATATGTATTTACTGGAGACAAGGAGTCTAGCCTGAACACTGAGACACCTCCGTTTTGGGCACACTATTAGAACTTTTTTAAAATTTTCAAATCATAACAGTCTGTCAGTTTATGCTTGTTGAGTCTGAGACATTACATGATGCCCTTTGAACAGGTAAATATTGCTAGTAATTGATACCTGGTTTGTAGACTATACCTTTTGTATGCTCTGAAATCACATATAAATAACTTCTGTTGTTTCCCTTTCATTTATAAAAGTTCTGTTCATCAAACCATATAAGCACATACCTAAATTCAGTGTTAAACTTCCTGAATTGCTCTAAACTATTGTGTTGCTGTAAACTGTTTTGGCTGATAAACCTAAGCGGTCAGCTTGGTATTCCTCCATGTATATGTGATTAAGATGCAATAGCTCAGAACAAGTTACCAGCCAACTGCATGCTCCAGCTGCATAGGGGGCACAAAGCACCTGGCCCGTTCCTTGTAATCAGTGGGAAAGTACAGATTCTCCTGTGACCTTGGTCACTCTTGTCTATAACATATTAGATAAGAGTATTTTTATACTCCTCTCGCAGTGGGAGAAACACTGCTTGTGTCTGTGCAGTGTGTGAAAATCACTTTACCAAGATGCTTTTATTTCTAAAACCCTTGGAAAAAAACCTCAAAACAAAACGGAATTTTAAAACTTTTTTAATCCAAGGCAAACTTCAGGATTCTCATTCTTACAAAGTATTTTACAATTGTGTAACCTTGTAGACTGTACGGAGAATGAGGATCTTGCATGTGACATATTCAAAAGTTTCATTTTTTGGTGTTCTACACGCTTCTACTGATTGCAGTGCCTTTGTTTCCTAACGACAACTGGGAACAGACAATGCGTATGGGTTTCAAGGCCCTGTGGAACAGAGAAGGTAGTTTGCCAGTGTTCTTACTGCTGTTGCAGACATTGTTTCAGTGGATTGAAAGTGGCACGTTCCAAGTACCTTTTCCTACCATTGCTGCGTTTGTTTTTTTTTTTTTAATCTAGAAGAATGTTTCTGTACTTTTCTTCCCTATAGGTAGTTGCATGTTGATTTACATTGCATGCTATTGCAGCGTTCTTAGTCTACCAGTTACAGATTACTCCTTTCAGTTCTTGTGCATTTCTGAATGTGTATCTACCTATACACCTACTAAACTCACATTTATTCAGACATGATATGCAACTGCTACGGAAGTCAGCTATTGTGCTAGTTATGGTGTTTGCCCCGTCAGTTGTTTTACTATCTAATAAGTACCTGATGACAGAGAAGGGGAGTGTCAGAAAATAGACAAGTCAGGCTTTATATTAGAAATGGTTTTCATAAGATTTAAGAGAACACAGGTTTGGCATAAGGATTTACATACCACTCCCGGTGTTCTGTTGGGCTAACGTTTTGCAAGAAGCTGAGGTGTTTAACTTTCAAAAGCTGTTTATGTAAATTGGCTTACCTATGAGTACTCTCCTTCAGCTGTGTGTAACGAAGAAATAAATGTGTGCATATCTAGACATGTGCATATGCAGATATAATTGTAAGTGCACAGCTGGGGATGATGCTTGTGTTTGAGGGTAGAAATACAGAGAGGGACAGCAGTGGGGAAAGAAGAACCTTTGAAGATAGTCTAGCGTTGCTCTCATTCTAGAGGTGAATGATCAACTTTCTGTACCATTCTTGACAAATGCTTGCCTAATTTATTCTTAAACATTTCCTGTAATTATTACTACTGTTGCAAAGATTGCCACATACCCTAAGTTTTTCAGGTTGTAATTTAAGCCCCATGATTCCGTGTAACTGTGTGCAGTGGATGTACACAAAAGTTCTTCCTTATAGCTACCTTTTAGAGTTTAAACATTGTTATTTCTCTTCAGTATTGCCCTTTCCAGGTTAAGCGGCTGTTTTTCAATTTATGCTTTGAAGTCAGACTTCTGTACATCGTTGAGCACCCTCTTGGATTTACTGTAGACCCTCGCCAGTTATACTACACCCTTCTTGAAAAGCAGTACCTCATCTGGAGGGTTCAGCAGCGAATCCATGCAAATGTAGCGTTGCAGAAGTAATGCTTGGATGTACTAACTCCAGTGTGATGTGTGAGGAGGAATCACTGGGCCTTTTGATTGGCAAGAAACGGTACGTAAGAACTAGGTGACAGAAATAGGACACGAAGCTGGCATCCTGGTCTTCAAGCTTACAGTGCAGCTCCGTGGGCTTTGGCTGACTAAAGAAGAGCATGAGGCACAGGAGAGAACTGCTGCTGGATCTTAGTGAAAGATGGTAAGTCATTTGGAGAGAGGTTTTCAAAGCCAGGAATTCAAGTCGGGTGCCCAATTCCAGATTGCCTGTGAAATCACTGTGTACTGCCCTCGCTTGTCTAACTTTGTATATTGTCTAGCAGCTTTTCTTTCAAAGTTAACAAAGCTACACTTGTGTGATAGGTGATGTAATGATCTCATAATAATAGGCAAAATCCAAGTCACAGAAAATGCCAGCATTTGAAAGAGAGCCCTGATAAATTGCTAGTGCCTTATACCACTGGCACTTACCAGGCCTTCCATGTTAGAGCTGTCTTAATCATTGATGCTGTTTGCTCAGACTTGGAGCTGTAATATCTGCTTCTTGTTTCAGGGTATGTTATGAAGTTGCTGATGGCACTGCCTTAGCCCTTTGGCTAAGAAGAAGAGCAAATAATTTGTGGATTATCCGTATAAGCAGCAGCCAAACGGCATTCTCTTTGAATCAATAGGGAAGAAAGCTGCTGCACCGGTTTGTCTGGGTTCCCTAATACCAAAGGTCTTTCTCACATTTATTGATCCTTTTACATTTTCCAACTTGTTCAGGGTCAGTTGATGACCGGAGCGAACTGTCACATCTTTGAAAAGTGCTTGTAACTGTGAAAAGAAGTTTGTTGACTTCCTCATGTGATAAGTAGACATTGAAGAAATTGCATGTTGCTCATCTCTTAAGTCAGAGACAGGAATTGGATAGATACCGTGTTACTAGAAAATAAAATACAACTGGGCCCCTTGAGACAGAAATGTAGTGATGAAATCGTGTAATATTATCACAGAGACATAGTGATTGTTTTCTCAACTAACAAACAGATCCTAGGCAAAAATAATGTTTGTTCCAGGTAATTCTGATCAGTCTCCCGAGGCAGTGGATCTGCTTTGCAAATGAGAAAAAGTGGACCTAAATACTTTTTTTCTTCCCCAGTTCAAAATGGGCACGGCAGAGCCTCTATAGTTTTCAAATTGGTAGCAGCTCCTTCGCCTGCTTGTTAGCAGACAGAGCAGAACCTGTACTTTCTCCTGTATGGCTCTTTTGAAAGGAACTTGGTTGAACTCGTTTGCTTGTTGGAAAAAGAAGTGGGATGTTGGATCAAGTGCAACTGTAGCAAATACTGACCTTCCTGAAACTATTTAGAGTTTTCATGTGTTGATACTCGTTAGAAAAAACCAAAACTTGAAAAAAATCCTATAAGGATTAAGCTATAAGATTGTTTTCAGGGGGGGGAAAAAAAAAAAAAAAAGGAAAACTAAATGGAAGATAGTTTTAGAGAAAGTAACTTTCATAGCACTTTGAGGTAACATAGCTGTCTGTAAACAGGATGTTTAAGGAAAAGATACTTGGTCTCTTTATGATTCTTTCTGTGTCCTTCTAAATGAAAAGTCTGACTGTGTGAACCCTGGTTATCTGTGTTACGGAAAACTGATGTGCTTTGCAAGCTGAGATTCTTCTGAAACAGAGGAAAGTAGGAGAGACATGATCTTGTGGTTTGGGTTACTATCATGTAATTTACACAGACTGTGTAACAGCCAAATCTTTTTGTGATTTAAAAACTTCATTTAACTGCATAAAGGATGAATGTGCCTCATGAATAGTTTCTTGTGTTCATGCACGTTGCCGGTGATTTACTACTGAGAGAAGTCCTAGCAATTGTAAACAACGAGATAATTCATCAGAACATCACACATAAATATATCTCAAATAATTTTTATATCACAGCTAGTCTAATGCATTAACTTTTTATCTTAGGAGTTCTTCCATAATAATCTATTGCTCATATTATGGGATAGATAATGAAAGAATTTCTTGAAATAAACAAAACATTGGATGAGAATAGAGGAGAAACAGAGTGGGTTTTGAAGTGTTGATGCAATATTACAGATTGTGTTGCAGTTCACAGAGGAGAAGACTACTTTGGTTTTGATACCAAAAGATTTCTCTTCCACATCTGTAAGCTACACTAATTATTTTACGCTTAGAAGTTTAAAAGATCCTGAGAAGTTAATTTCAAGCTCTTAGTAAAGTCTACATGGCGAACATGATATTATTCCACTTGTGTGGTTTAGATTAACACGTATCTTTCTCAGTGACAACTATTAAACGGAAAGATTTATTTTCACATATCCTGGATATCAGAAATTATAAGACTATGTAAATTGTCAGAGGTTTCAGTTTGCAAGTCTACTGAAGCTTTTAAGTGCCTGATTAGTGTTTAAAAGCAGAAGAAACCCTACTGAATTCAGGTGGGACCGTATTTCTGTGAAGCAGCACATCTGGTTTTAGTACCCCCCATGCACCTTTGTACCCTCACCTACCCTCCCCACTATGTCCGTGTCTCCCCTATGCACACCCCCATCTCCTGCTCTAGCCCCCCCCCTTCACCCACACGAGTTTTTAACCCACGCGAGTTGTTTCCCCCTCCCTAAGACTCATTTTGGAGTTTTAGAAAGCGGGCATTCTTCATTGCAGCGCTGGATGCACGGCAGATAGTTCCACCTGGTGTGCATGCCACAGCTTTAGCACAAACAGGTTATATAGAATAACTAATTGCTTATTAATCAGATTAGTATACATATACATAAAAACGTCGACAACCGATTATCATAGCACTGCCTACATCCGATCACGCGCAATGAAGGATCCATTTGAGACGAAGGGGTGCTTTTGCGACCACCGACCCATTTGAAGTTCTTGCTGGCTGTCCTCGAAGTCTTTATTCTTGTCCTTGTTCTTTGATCTTGAAGCTTAACGCAGTTTCAGTCACATGTGGTCAATTTCAGCATTGTTCTCATTTAGTGTACAGGAACATCTAGTCATAAGAGCAAAGAACTGCAAAACTTATGAATAATTACTAGTTCATCACTTGACTACACTTTTGTAATTATGTCCCCAGATACCCTTTGTCTACTGTTTCAACCATAATGTTAATATATGATCATTTATCAAATCTCACTTAAACAGTTATCTAACAGCAAACCAGTTTTCCTCAGTCTACATTCTAAAGGATGTGTTGTATTGTGAGCTGGCCTGTTTACTCGAGTCCTAATTAGGGCACCTGCTAGCCTCTCCCTTTGCTGGAATTCCTCTATTCATTTGGTGTTATTTTCTTAATATGCTGAAATACATTTTGTGATTTTAATTTTTTAGATGTGTTGTCGTAAGGGTGTGGTGATGCTCAGCAGATGCCCCATCCTGTGGGAAGCACCCCCTCCATGGGGCAGGCAGTGTGGATTATCTGGTGTTGGGTCAAGAACCCAGAGTGGAACTGCTGTTGCAGATTATCCCAGATGCGGTTACCTACTGTGGATTACGTGGGTGGAGCCCCTGGTGAAGGTAAACCTCATGCATGACCCCCCCAGCCTGTGCATGTTCTTGCGCACATATCTTACCACCGCAAATTATCCATCTAACCCACCATCCCTGTGAGTTTTTTCCCATGCCGACTGGTGAGGGCATCACCCCCTCCCCCCCACCAGCCGTGTATCCCCGAAGTTCCATGTTGTCTTGGTGTCATTTGTGGCTGCAGCCCCCTCCCCCCCGAACTGTGGGGGTGTGGCTTCTGCTGAACCTTTCCTGCATAACTGCAGGGGCTGTCATTGCCCCCCTGCCCTGCCCTGTCCTTGTGGGGCATGGCTGCTGCCTGTTCCCCCCCATGTGTTTCCATGGGTTTTTTTTGGTGTCTTTTGTGCTTTGAGGCTCTTGTACCTCTGTTAAGGGAGTCAGCTGGAGACAAGCTCAGGGGGACTCTGCATCATTGGCTATTCACAGTAAATAACTTGTTTTGCAACCAGAGATATTTTGGAGATGGAATTCTTAAGGGATCGAATTCTGCTCTTTGATTCATTCCTATCCAGAAGGTAGTTCTGGTAGAAGTAAGGTGGTATGCACAGCCTTGCTAGAAATGAAGCGTAACCCCAGAGTGTTTTGGCTTTTTTATAGGAAACTGAAGCCCATCAATTTTGATAACAACAATGTCATTGCATTTAATGAGCTAGTTTCTTACCTAGTTTAGAAGGGCATCTATTGTTTTCAGTCTACAACCCAGACAAATTAAGTTGAATTCCCTACCTGGTCCCATTGCTGATGCAATAGGTGTAGCTGTAGCATAGGAGCAAGTAGTGTCATTTCCTGGGGAGTTACCTTCTCTGTCAGGGTCTCATTTGCTGTAAATTTAAGGCAGGTGAGAACAGTGCTGCTGCTCCTCCAGATGACTCTATAACTGCTGGTGGTTTGCCCTTCCCCTTTCCCAGGTGATTGTGCTAAGGGTGGTGAGTGGAGGCTCGGGGCTCTTTGAGCCACAGCCTCTGCTGAGGGAGCTCATTGTGCTCCTGGGTTTCTCTGGTGTTGGTGCTCAGCTCTTCCTTGAGTGCTTTGCAGCTTTTGAGCTGGCTCAGCCCTTTGGGAAGAGGTGTTTGCCTGAGGTGTAAGAGCTTCAGGACCAGTCAAGGTTCAGCAGCATGTGTGGTAGAAAGTAACACTTGTATACAGCTGCTTTTTTTTTTTTCCTTTTTTCAGGTCAGTAATTTTGTTTTGAGTGTTCAGGGGTAGAAAGATGGTTTAATAGTATGCATTGTTTGTTTTTTTTTCTTAATTCTTCATGTGTTGTGTTTCCCTGGAATTCCCAACTTCATTGAAAAAGGAACCTTGTTTTCTTCACCAGTTCTGCTGTATGCTGTCTACATTGCTGATATTTCTCTTAACGGGACTGACGGTGACGTTGTTTAGCAGGGATTACAGTGAATGTCTTGTATGTATTTGTATATAGAGATTTAGTATTTCTGAAGAAAGTAGAAAGGCTGTGAGGCACAACCTTTCAGGGTTTGGGATGCCTCGTTGCCTTTCCTCATTGCCCACACAATGCCACGTTATCCTTAGAATCTTTGCAGCTGGTGGCAGGCCCCTCATAGATTACAAGCCTTGGGACTTGCCTTTATTTTGTGGGCATGTAGCAGAGCTCAGAGTCTCTGGGGAGCTGTAGGTTAGGAGGTGCCCCCAGAATTTGGGATGTGGCTCAGAAGAGCGGCTCCTGAGGAGTAGCCACTGAAGGGGGTTCAGGGTTGCAAATTGAGGGCAGGAGGTGTCAGGAAGCAGTGGGGTTCCTTTCCTGACAGTTGAGGAGAAGAAAAGGGGTTTCTTAAGTTTTGGGACTGCTGGGGAAAGGGAGGAGGGTTCACCAGCCCTTCTCAGAGGAGTTTTGCAGTTGGATTTGAATGTCATAGAATCGTAGAATGGTTTGGGTTGGAAAGCACCATAAAGATCCTCTAGTTCCAAGCCCCCCAGGGACACCTTCTGCGAGACCAGGTTGCTGAAAGCCCCATCTGACTTGGCCTTGAATGCTTCCAGGCAGGGAGCATCCGCAGGTTTTCTGGGCAACGCGTTCCAGTGCCTCGCCAGCCCTAGTGAGAAACGTCTTCCTAACGCCTAAACTAAATGTACCCTCTTTAGGACTAAAGCCGTTACCGCCTTGTCCTATGGCTGTACACCCTTGTAAAAAGTCCCTCTGCAGGTTTCTTATAGGCACCCTTTACGTACCGTGAAGTCTGCTATAAGGTCTCCCGAAAAGCTGCGTGCCGGTGAGCGGTCCGAGAAGGTGAGGAGGGGGGAGTTGGGGAAGTAGTTGGTGTTGGCTAGCGGGATGCCTACTCCCTTTTCTGATTTGTTTGTGTTTGTTTTTTTCATTGCAGATGTTGAAGAGCAATGTGTCCCCTTGAGGAACATCCCAGTTAGCCCGTGTGGTTTTGTGGAGGCTGGATTTGGACCCTCGGCCCTCTGAAAGCTAAGTTGAGGGACCAGGCTGGGAGGAAGGGACGAAGCTGGGAATTGCAGGGAGGAGTTTTAAAGTTAGCGCAGGAGAGAGGGCTGTCCCAAAGCAGTCGTCTTTGCGCAGGCGAAGGGGGCGGGTTGCTTTTCAGCACGAGACCCGTGTGTGCCGGACTGGGCAGTTCCAGCCCGTGTCCGCGGTGGCGTGTAGTTTGTGTAGTCTGTCTTGTGCGCTTAGACCTTCCTCGGGTCTCAATGTCCTTGTCGCGCTTTGCGCCAGAGGAGCGAGGCATGCGCTTCGGGTGCTGTCCCTAGGGTTTTGAATGCTCTTGCTCATCGGCCCGGTGCCAATCGGGTGCTTCTTTTCTTGTACTCGGAGCTCTAAAGCATGGATCGGTCTTGGCAGGTTCCGGTCGGTGCTCTTTGGCAGCATTCTTTTGGGCTGCATCGGCAGCTCTGCTCTCTAGCCGTCCGTTTTCTCAGACTGGGAGTTCTTCCCCACATCCTGACATCCTTAGGTCTTGACGCCAGGCTTCTGGCGCATCTGTTGTCTGGGTTTTGACAGTGCTGTCTTGTAACGGGCCGTTCCGTTTGACTTCTCTGGGTCTGCCGTGGAGCCTCCTGGCCTTGCGGTTGTGGCCCCGTAGGTCATCTTGCTCGACGGCGCCTCCCGTCCGGGGGTCATTCTTCTTGCCGAGAGTTTTCTCTCTCTTTGAATCACCTCGTTGGTAGCGTTCCGCGTGGTGACGTTCTGCACACGGCGTGCTTGGCTTGGAGCTGCTCTGCCCGGGGATGTAGAGTCAGGGGTAGGTGGAGCAGCGATAAGAGTCTATGGGTGAAACGTTGACGTGCCTAGACCGTTTAGGCGAGGGTTGTACAGTCATCTGGGCTCGAGTAGCCATCAGCGGGCTGCGTGGACAGCCGTGCCGATAGTGTTTCACGGAGACGATTGGAGCCGTGTGGCAGGGGCTGTTGAGGGGCAGTGAAGCGGATTTGACTCTCCAAGGTGTTAAGACTTGCACGTGATGGGCTCCAAGTTTGGCCCTGGGTTTTTTTTTTCTGGTTGGTGGGGTGTAGGGTTTAGGGTTACTCCATGCGGGGCCTGGACGATAGAACACCAGTATGATGATTAAAGTCGCCCCTTTATTGAGCTTAGCTGATCATTCTTATACAATTCTCTAAGTTGTTTGGAAGCTTTGATTGGCTGCTGCACGCAAGCATTTGGTGTCCACGTGCACAAGCGTAAGTGGTGATTGGTTACATCGATACTGTCCACGCGTATAAACCTAAGATACAGTTAGTTATACTCGCTCTGTACACGCACATACACACAGGATATAATTGGCGATGTTAGAGCATGCAAAACTTGTCTTAGTCCAATCGATTGAGATAAGCCCCTGAATTGAGGTTGGGTGTGCCAAGTTCCCTTTATCGTGGAATGTGCACCTGTGTTTTTCTAATCGGGATCTTTCTTCTGTCTTCTTGTTTGTTCTTTTCAGGGCCTTCAAAGGTGTCTGGAACGCTCTTGCGACCATGAGCTACTTTCAGGCCCAGTAACTAAGTTCCATATAATTGAACCCTACAGTGGGGGGCGGGGGGGATTGGTTTTTGTTGTTGTTTTTTGTTTGTTTGTTTTTTTTTTTTTTTTAAATGACAGGCTGTAGCTGGACTCCAGATGGACTTTGTAGATGGAATCAAGACTTCTGAAGCTCTTGCTCTGCATCCAGGTGACTCGTTCAATATGTTTGTGGGGGTTTTTCAGATGTGGAGGGACAAGATGCATCCCACCGAGCGATGCGGGAAGGCAGCAGAGCGCTGTAAGGAGGTGGGTCCATGAGTGGGGTCGGAAGGAAGATGCGTCCAGTGGCTCTATGAGACTGCTTTGCTTTGCTGTGTTTTGCAGTTTTCTTGCATTGTATTGGTCTGTATTTGCCTTTGCCCTGTGTTGTTTTGTTGTGTATTTGCATTGACTGTCATGTGAGACTGTCTCGCATTGCCTGGCCCTGCATTGTGTTTTGTATTGCAGTGCTCTGTACTTGTATGGATTGCCACCTGAGACTGCCTTGCCTTCTATGGTTCTGTATTGGTTTTGTATTGTTTTGGTCTGTACTTGTATTGACTGTCACGTGAGAGTCTCTTGCATTGGCCCTGTTCCGTTTTGTCTGGTATGGCAGTGCTCTGAGTTGTTTTGCCTTGACCGAGGTAAGAGTACTGCCTTGTATGGCATTATATTTGCACGTGAATTACATGGCTCTATGTTCGTGTGTGTCTTGTATGGCATTGTAGAGGCAGCATAGAATGTTTAATGACTTTGGGCTCTTTGCATGCAAAGAGTTGAGGGGATCGCAATTGGACTGTGAACTAGCATTGAGTAAGGCAGGAACTGGGCAATGGTGTTGATCTTGTTTATGCGGATGCTTTGTGGCAGGTCTCTAGAACTGGTCAAGGCCTTGAGGTCTGAGTAGCAGCGTGACGGGTCTTGGAGCGATCGGTAACTTTGGGAGAGCTCTGTGTTTGTGATGCTCTGTTTTTTTCAAGTGCCATGGAGGACACTGGCTGTGAGGATGTGTTATTTTTGGAATAGGTGGGAAGCAGGGTAGGGGAGCGGTGGAGGACTTGACTTCTCTCTCAAGGATGAAGTGTCTGTTGACAAGCTTTGTGTGTTGTTTTTGCAGGTGATGACAGGGCACGAGAGGCGCTTGAAGGAACCTTGCGTTTAGGTGACGTGGCTGCTACGGAGGTTGGACTGTGACACGTGGCACTGTGAAAGCTCAGTATCGGGTTGAACATGCACGGATGGTGGAGATGATGGTGCGTATTGAAACGTTGGTGTAACGGAAGGGCAGTTTGTGGGGAGGTTGGTTGGAAGGAGGTTGGGCTGGGGCCTGGGTTTTTGCAGGTAGGGCGATTTTTGAGGCCCCCGCTGCCGCAGGCACGGGGTGACGGCCTCTCCAGGCCTGTGGGCGGTAGGATAGATGAGGTGAGAGTGAGGGCTGGCGTGCATGTCGTCTGAATGAGTGGTGTGTTGTGAATGTGTATAATCTTGTTTAGGGTTATGTGGTTTAGACTTTTTGGTTTTTTTTTTTCCCTTTCAGGTTGGATGTAGAGTTGAGATGTTTTTTCAGGGAATTAGGAAAAACCCCCAAAAACTTAGAATAAAAAACCCCAGCTGGGATCTGGGTTGGTTTTTGGTGTGTCCTCCTGTGCCCCATTATTTTTCTTTTCCCTGGTCACAGCTGCTTCATGAGGCAATGTTGATCGCCAATGTTTGGACTGGGGTCTGCCTTGGGCCTGGGTTTTCAGAGGCAGGGCGATTATTTTTTTTTTATTTTTATTTTTTTTTTTTTTTTCCAAGGCTCCCGGGAACGCCATTCCCATGGAGTGCTCCCCTGGAACCTGGTAATTGCCAGTCAGCGCAGGGAAATACGTTGTTCGGTGGATGGTCTTTGGAAGACAGTTGAGGATTTTGTGGGCGAAGGGTGGGGGGAGTTGGACTAGATGGCCAGCATGGAGTAGGCCAGGGTTGTGAAGTGCGTGAGTGTAACTGTATTTGTCTGTGGTGGGTTTGTGTAAAAAAAAAAAAAAAAAAAAAAAATTGGGTGCTGTTTGTAGTTTGTGATGTAATGATATGTTTCAATTTCTGGTTTTGTGTCGAGGTGTGGAAGTGGACAGTCTGTCAAGATGAGCGGAGCTCACTCGTTTGCTGCCCGGGAACGGGGATCGTGCAGGTAATGTCACCTCAGGGAGTAAAGCTTCTGGATGTGCAGCGACGGATGTAATGGGAGCAAGGAATGTGGAAAAGACCACTCCGTAGAGCATTGCAGGTACTAAATAGTGGCATTTCTTCTTCAGGTAATGCTAGATTTTTTGGAGTTTAAATGTATTTGTAAAAATAAGGATTAAAAGAGGACTAGAACTAATAGTGTCAAATATTTGATGAGTGAGGCCGTAAAGTCTTTTCTATATATTGTAGAAAAAGAAGGTTGTAGAATTGGACTTTAAATACTGACATAGCTGAAAGTATGTGGAATGAGTAATGGACCAAATGAAGCACTAAGAACAAAACGAAAGAAAGACAGGTAATTAGGTGTCCTTGTGGGAATCACAGTACTAATGGCAATCACAAAGGCATGTGCAGAGCAAAGCATGTGCCCATAGGTAAACTTAGCTGTTGAAGTGAGTGAAAGTGTTGGAATTGGGCATCCAAGGGCGAGTTGTAGATACCTTGAGGTAAATGTAGTTGCTGCTGGGTTAATGGAAAGGGGGTGCATTCCTGGCTCTAGTGATTGCACAACTTTGAAATTGGAGCTGTAGCTCCATAACCGTGAAATGGGCTCGGGCGCGGTGCGGCGCCGAAATGGGCTCGGGCGCGGTGCGGCGCCGAAATGGGCTCGGGCGCGGTGCGGCGCCGAAATGGGCTCGGGCGCGGTGCGGCGCCGAAATGGGCTCGGGCGCGGTGCGGCGCCGAAATGGGCTCGGGCGCGGTGCGGCGCCGAAATGGGCTCGGGCGCGGTGCGGCGCCGAAATGGGCTCGGGCGCGGTGCGGCGCCGAAATGGGCTCGGGCGCGGTGCGGCGCCGAAATGGGCTCGGGCGCGGTGCGGCGCCGAAATGGGCTCGGGCGCGGTGCGGCGCCGAAATGGGCTCGGGCGCGGTGCGGCGCCGAAATGGGCTCGGGCGCGGTGCGGCGCCGAAATGGGCTCGGGCGCGGTGCGGCGCCGAAATGGGCTCGGGCGCGGTGCGGCGCCGAAATGGGCTCGGGCGCGGTGCGGCGCCGAAATGGGCTCGGGCGCGGTGCGGCGCCGAAATGGGCTCGGGCGCGGTGCGGCGCCGAAATGGGCTCGGGCGCGGTGCGGCGCCGAAATGGGCTCGGGCGCGGTGCGGCGCCGAAATGGGCTCGGGCGCGGTGCGGCGCCGAAATGGGCTCGGGCGCGGTGCGGCGCCGAAATGGGCTCGGGCGCGGTGCGGCGCCGAAATGGGCTCGGGCGCGGTGCGGCGCCGAAATGGGCTCGGTGTTATTTTTCTTAAAGGGGCTGGGGTACTGTGTAACTCTGAAATGGGCTTGATGAGCGGATAAGATGCGTGTAATATGTGAGGGTTTTTTTAATTCTGTATTTCACTGTCCCTGTTGTCCTTCCTGTTCTTTTCTTTCCCTGTCCCTTTGTGGTGCTCCCTACTCTTTTTATTCATGTCTTCTCTTTCTCTCTCTCCAATCTCCTGTGCTTTTCATAGTCTCTCTCTATCTCTTGTCATTATTCTCATCTGTCACGCTATCTTACTTTCTGTCCCATCGTATCACGTTGTATCTATTCCTCCTGCTTTTTTCTCCATCTGTCCAGATCCCTGTCCCTTTTTTCTTCTATTGCTGTCTCTCTGCCCTGCTTCCTCTTGTGATCTTTTTTGTGTTTCTCTCTGTTCCCTTCCCTCTTCCATCCTTTCTATCTGCATCCCCCTCTCGAGCTAGCTGTCCCTTCTCTTTTCTCTCTTCCTCCATATCTCTCTCACAGCCTATCAATCACAGTTGTTTTTTCCTCCAGTGCTGTCCTGCTCTGTCCCTTGTTTCTCACTCTTGTTCTGTCATTCTCCCTGTGTCTTTTTTGAACTCCTCCATCTCTCTCCTGCAGCCTATCGCTATTTTTTTCCTCTGTCATCCCTTTGTCCTTCTTCCAGTCTTTGTGTCTCTCTCCCTTTGTTCTCCCTCCTTTTTTTCCTTTCTTGCTACATTTCTGTTCTGCTCCCTAGAATGGAATCAAATCGTGAAATTTGGAAAGGATCTTTAAGATCATTAAGTCCAACCACCAACCCAACAGCACCATGCCTGCTAAATCATGTCCCGAAGCGCCACATCTACGTGTGTTTTGAACACCTCCAGGGATGGTGACTCCATCGCTACCCTGGGCAGCCTGTTCCAATGCCTGACAACCCTCTCAGTAAATAGGTTTTTTTCTGATATCCAATCTAAACCTTCTCTGGCGCAACTTCAGGCCATTTTTTCTCATCCTATTTCTAATTACTTGATAGAAGAGACCGGTACCCACCTCGCTACAATCTCCTTTCAGGTAGTTGTAGAGAGCGATAAGGTCTCCCCTCAGCCTCCTTTTCTCCAGACTAAACCACCCCAGTTCCCTCAGCTGTTCCTCATCAGACTTACGCTCCAGGCCCCTCACCAACTCGGTTGCCCTTCTCCGGACACGTTCCAGCAACTCAACGTCTTTCCTGTAGCAAGGGGCCCAAAACTGAACGCAGTACTCGAGGTGTGGCCTCACTAGTGCCGAATACAGTTGAACAATTACCTCCCTGTTCCCGCCGGCTACACTATTTCCGATACAGGCCAGGATGCCACTGGCCTTCCTGGCCACCTGGGCACACTGCTGGCTCACATTCAACCGGCTGTCAACCAGCACCCCCAGGTCTTTCCCTGCCGGGCAGCTTTCCAGCCACTCTTCCCCAAGCCCATAGCGCTGCACAGGGGCGCCGCAACTGAAGCGTAGGACCCGGCACTCAGCCTCGCTGAACTTCATACAGTTGGCCTCGGCTCATCGATCCAGACTGTCCAGATACCTGCGTAGAGCCTTCCTACCCTCAAGGAGATCGACCCTGCCTCTCAAGTTGGTGTCGTTTGCAAACTTGCTGAGGAGGCACTCGATCTCCTCGTCCAAATCATCGATAAAGGCGTTAAGCAGAACCGGGCCCAACACCGAGCCCTGGGGAACACCACTAGTGACCCGCCGCCAACCGGATTTAACCCCATTCACCACAACTCTCTGGGCTCGTCCATCCTGCCAGTTTTTCACCCAGCAAAGAGTACACTTGTCTAAGACAGGACATGACAGCTTCTCAAGGAGTATGCCATGAGAGATGGTGTCAAAGGCCTTGCTGCAGTCAAGGTAGGTATCATCCACAGCCTTTCCCTCATCCACTAGGTGGGTCACCTGGTCATAGAAGGAGATCGGGTTGGTCAAGCAGAACCTGTCTTTTGTAAACCCACGCTGACCAGGCCCAATCCCCTGCTTGTCCCAGACTTGCCACGTGAGCGCTCTCAAGGCAAACCGTTCCATAATCTTCCTCGGTACCTAGGTCAGGCTGACAGGCCCGTAGTTCCCTGGATCCTCCCTCCCACCCTTCTCGTAAATGGACGTCACACCGGCAAGTCTCCAGTCCTCTGGGACCTCCCCCGTTGACCAGGATCGCCAATAGATGACGGAGAGCAGCTAGGGAAGCACCTCTGCCAGTTCCCTCTGCCCTCTTGGATGGATTCCATCTGGTCCCATAGATTTGTGAGCATCCAGATGGCGTAGTAGGTCACTAACTATTTCTTCCTGGGGGATATATTCTGCTCTTCATCCTCAGCTTCCAGCTCAGGAGGCAGAGTACCCTGAGGATAACTGGTCTCCCTATTAAAGACTGAGGCAAAGAAGGCATTAAGTATCTCGGCCTTTTCCTCATCTCTGGTGGCAACGTTCCCTTCTGTATCCCTTAAAGGATAGATATGTTCCTTGGGATTCTTTTGACCGTTAATGTATTTGTAAAAACATTTTTTGTCGTCTCTTATGACAGCGGACAGATTTCATTCTAGCTGAGCTTTTGTCTTTCTAATTTCCTTTCTCTATGACCTAACAAGATGCCTGCACACCTCCCAGGTTGCCCGCCCTTTCTTCCAGAGATGATAGATTCTCCTTTTGTTTCCTGACTCCTAGCAAAAGTTCCCCGTTCAGCCAGGCCGGTCGTTTTCCTCGGCGATTCGACTTGCGGCACGGGGGAATAGCCTGGTCCCGAGCTGTTAAGATTTCCTTCTTAAAGAACGTGCGTCCTTCCTGGACCCCTTTGCCCTTCAGGACCGTCTCCCAAGGGACTCTCTCAACCAGTGCCTCAAAGAGGCCAAAGTTTGCCCTCTGGAAGTCCAGAGCGCTGGATTTGCTAAACCCCTTCCTTGCCTCACCAAGAATTGAGAATTCTGTCATTTCACGGTCGCTAAGCCCAAGACGGCCTGTGACCATCACACCTCCCACCAGTCCTTCCCTGTTCGTAAACAATAGATCTAGTAAGGCTCCTCCCCTGGTTGGCTCACCTACCGCCTGTGTCGGGAAGTTATCTACCACACGCTCCAGGAACCTCCTAGACTGTTTACTCTGCTGTGGCATGTTTCCAGCAGGTGTCTGGACAGTTGAAGTCCCCCACGAGAACAAGGGCACGCGATTCTAAGACTACTGCCAGCCGCTTGTAGAACGATTCATCCGTCACTTTGACCCAGTCGGGCGGTCTGTAACAGACTCCCAGCACAATATCTGCCTTATCGGCCTTCCCTCTCATCCTCACCCATAAGTGCTCCACCTTGTCATCACACTCGGGTAGCTCTGTACGGTCCAAACCCTGCCTAACATAGAGAGCCACCCCACCACCTCTTCTACCTTGCCTATCCCTTCTGAAGAGCTCGTAGCCATCCGTCGCAGCACTCCATTCACGGGAGTCGTCCCACTGTGTTTCTGTGATGGGGATTAAGTCATATGTATCCTGCAGCGTGATGGCTTCCAGCTCCTCCCGTTTATCGCCCGTGCTGCGTGCGTTGGCATAGATGCATTCGAGCTGGCCTATCGAATCCACCCCTAACGTCGGCACACGCTGCCCCCAGGCTCATCTCTGGTGCACCTAGTCTTATCCCTTACCCCCTTCAACCCTAGTTTAAAGCCCTCTCTATGAGCCCCACTATCTCACAAGCGAGGATTCTTTTACCCCTTTGAGATAGCCGAATACCATCTGTCGCTAGCAAGCCCGGTGCCGTGTAAACCTCCCCGTGATCAAAAAACCCCAAACGCCACTGATGGCACCAGCCTCTGAGCCACGTAATCACCAGGTGTGGTTTCCTGTTCCTTTCAGTATATTTCCCTGCCACTAAGGGATTGAGGAAAACACTACCTGTGCTCCTTCCACTAATCACCCCAGTACCCTGCCAGCCACTTGTAGAATGATTCATCCGTCTCTTCAACCTGGTCAGGCGGTCTGTTACAGACTCTCAGCACAATATCTGCCTTATCGGCCTTCCCTCTCCTCCTCATCCTGTGGGATGGG
This sequence comes from Astur gentilis, assembly GCF_929443795.1. NCBI lineage: Eukaryota > Metazoa > Chordata > Aves > Accipitriformes > Accipitridae > Astur > Astur gentilis. The sequence continues at coordinate 41,158,851 of NC_064889.1, forward strand.
TCAGGACTGCATATTGGGCCCTCTGTCCCCCTCAGAAGGGACTCGCCTATGACAATTACCCTCCTTTTTCTTTTTTTCAGAGGCTTTGGGAATGCGTGGGGCTGCCCGACTGAGCTTAGGCGCCTCCGTGGATAGGGCTTTGCCTACACCCTGATCTTCACTGAACTGGTCCTCAAGTTCCAGAGCCACGCTCCTGTTGCCTAGGGGAAACTGGGAAGGTGAGGGAGACTGGGAGGGGACTCGCCTGCCTCCCCGAGCAGGGACCTGTATCCATTCCCCTGCATCTCTTAGGTCCCCTCCTGCCCGGTGGCGAGGGGGCAGGGGAACCTCCGCTTCTCGCGGAGCCTCCACCTGCTGCCTCTGCCCCAGGGATGGTAGGGTGTGGGTCCACCAATCTATCTCCCACTCATGCTCCCTGATACTCCTCAACCTTTCCACTTCCTCCTTCAGCTCTGCCACCAGGCTGAGCAGATCATCTACCTGGTCACACCTCACACAAGAGGTGTCCCCGCTGCCCTCCAGCATCAGTGATAGACTCAGGCACTCTCCTCAGCCAGATACCCGGAGAGCTGCACGTTTACATGGGAGCTCAGCCCGCGTCACCACGTTTTTCCTAGCGATGGCTTTCACCTCAGTGGCAGCCATACCGGGGTCCCCTTCTGAGGACGATGCCCACCGCTTCAGTAGCCTGCTTGAGCTGGGAAGGGGGGGGGGCTGCGCCCTGCCTGCACGAACTGCCGCACCACTGTCGCGCTAGAGACGGACACGACAAGTAATGGATCACGCAAAATGGCTACTTTATTGTTCTAACACACCTTTTTATCCCCTTCTTCAGAGTATGTGTTAGTATATGATTGGCTTAGTTAGTAACTAACAATTCATGATTGGTGAGTTTGTCAGGACGGTTCTTCTTATCACTATCTTGTTTTTGTACTGGTCTTCTCGGATCTTTCCAGACTTCTCAAGGATATACTACAAGCTGCTCAAGGTCGCGCTGTTCTTGAACTGTCAGGAATTCCGTAGACTCATTGCATCCCCCAACACACCACGGCACGCCTTTCTGACGCACCACGCCCTGCTTGCCAAGCTCCCGGTTGCTGGCGCTCCTCAGGGCCATTTAAATCTCCCACGGTTGCCCCTGGCAATGCCCACGCCGCGTCAGCCTCTCTCGCGAGAGCTGCCGGCTCTGCACGGTTCCTCTGCTCTTCCCCAGGGCTCCTGGGCCTCGGGAACCTCCTGGTCCGCCTCAATCTAGCGCTCAGCCACCAACTTACCATTGCGTCTGCTGGCCTCGCCGGTGACCGATGTGATTTTAATAACTACATTGTTATTGCATTTAACGAGCTAATTTCCTACCTAGTTTAGAGACACAAATGTCTTTTTCTGTCTGCGCCTCAGAAAAATTAAGATTATCTCCTTACCTGGTCACATTGCCGATGCAATAGTTGTAGCTGTAGTACAGGCGCAAGTAGTGTCATTTCCTGGGGGGGTTACTTTCTCTGTTCAGGGTCTCATTTGCTGTAAATTTAAGGCAGGTGAGAACACTCCTGCTGCTCCTCCAGCTGATTTTATAACTGCTGGTGGTTTGCCCTTCCCCTTTCCCAGGGAATTGTGCTAAGGGTGGTGGGCGGAGGCTCGGGGCTCTTTGAGCCACAGCCTCTGCTGAGGGAGCTCATTGTGCTCCTGGGTTTCTCTGGTGTTGGTGCTCAGCTCTTCCTTGAGTGCTTTGCAGCTTTTGAGCTGGCTCAGCCCTTTGGGAAGAGGTATCTGCCTGAGGTAAGAGCTTCAGGACCAGTCAAGGTTCAGCAGCATGTGTGGTAGAAAGTAACACTTGTATGCAGCTGCTTCCCCCCGCCCCTTTCTTTTTCTTCAGGTCCGTAGTTTTGTTTTGAGCATTCAGGGGTAGAAAGATGGTTTAATAGTAGGCATTGTTGGTTTGTTTTTAATTCTTCATGCAATGTGTTTTTTTGGAATTCCCAACTTTATCAAAAAAGGAACCTTGTTTTCTTCACGAGTTCTGCTGTATGCTCTGTACATTGCTGATACCTCTTAACGGGACTGATGGTGATGTTGTTTAGCAGGGGTTAGGGTGAGCATCTTGTATGTATTTGTACATGGAGTTTTAGTATTTCTGAAGAAAGCAGAAGGGCCGTGAGGCACAGTGCCCTTCAGGGTTTGGGATGCCTTTCCTCATTGCCCACAGAATGCCACGTTGTCCCTAGAATCTTTGCAGCTTGTGGCAGGCCCCTTGTAGATTACAAGCCTTGGGAATTGACTTTATTTTGTGGGCATGTAGCAGAGCTCGGAGTCTCTGGGGAGCTGTAGGTTAGGAGGTTCCCCCAGAGTGGAACTGCTGTTGCAGATGATCCCAGATGAGTTTACCTGCTGTGGATTACCTAGTTGGAGCCCCTGGTGAAGGTAAACCTTATGCATGACCCCCCCAGACTGTGCACGTTCTTGCGCACGTAGCTTACCACCCACCGCAAATTATCCATCTACCCCACCTTCCCTGTGAGTTTTTTCCCATGCCGATTGGTGGGGGTGTCACCCCCTTCCCCCCACTGGCCGTGTATCCCCGAAGTTCCATGTTTTCTTGGTGTCATTTGTGGCTGCCCCCCCCCCCCCCCCCCCGACCCGCAGGGGTGTGGCTTCTGCTGACCCTTTCCTGTATGACTGCAGGGGCTGTCGTTGCCCCCCTGCCCTGTCCTTGTAGGGCATGGCTGCTGCCTGGTCCCTCCCCATGTATTTCCATGGGGGTTTTGTGGTGTCTTTTGTGCTTTGGGGCTCTTGTACCTTGTCGTGGTTTCAGCCCAGCCGGTAACAAAGGACCACGCAGCCGCTCGCTCACTCCTCCGCCCCCCTCCGGTGGGATGGGGAGGAGACAGAGGAGAGAAAAGAAAAAGAAACTGGAACCTCGAGGGTTGAGATAAAGGCAGTTTACTGGGACAAACACAAAGAAAAAATTACAACAACAACAACGGTACTAATGAAAAAGTATACAAAAAGAGTGATGCACAGTGCAACTGCTCACCACCCGGGACCTTACACTCCACCACTTCCCCCACTGAAAAGAGAGAGCACCCTCTGGCCCGCTCCCCATTTATATACTGAGCATGATGTCGTATGGTATGGAATAGCTCCTTGGCCAGTTCAGGTCAGCTGCCCCGGCTATGCCCCCACCTCCCAGGTTCCTGTAAGAATTAACTCTATCCTAGCTGAACCCAGGACATTATCCACCCCTTATTCTATACCATCTACATCATGCCCAGATCTTACATTTTTTCCCAATCAACCACTACAACTTTCCTTGTCTTATATATAAGTATATGGACTCCGCTCTGACCTTGCACATACACAGACATGGTGTTCTTTTAGCCTATGGGCTGTCCCTCTAATGTGTCCATCGATTTTGGGGCTCTATCTGTTGTAACAGTTCTTCCAGGATAAGAGAGAGATGGTGAGATGTTGGGTCGTTGTATGTTGTCTCTGGAACTTGTGGCTAGTATAGTTGGTGCAACTCACGCCCTTGGTCTGCAGGTCAAAGATGTTGATCTTGAGGAAATTGCTGGGTGCCAGTTCAAGTTCTATCGCTGTTGTACTTGGCTCAGTTTCGAAAGTCCATTCTGTAGTCATTTGGATAATTCTCACAATAATACCCTTGATATGGCATATAGACACTATAGATACAATGACATGCATTGGCAGGTTATTTAGCAGTTAAATATCATACAGCCCAATTCACTGGCTATTCTCTCCCAAAATCAAATCTCCCTGAGGTACACATCGAACTTCCCCATCCTTCTGCATCACCCACCAGGTGTACCCAGGTCCTTAAGCAAAAACAACCCCTTGAATGGGTTTGCCTCTGCTTGAGGGAGGACTAACCCAGACTGTCTTTCCTAACATACTCCTCATGCGCACTACAGGGGCTTTATCCCCTTCTACAGTATGTGGAACTCTTGGTTGGGCGGGGCCAGCCCGATTGGCGGATCCTCTAGTATTAACTAACCAGGTGGCTTTTGTTAAATGTGTATCCCAATGCTTGAAAGTTCCACCCCCCATCGCTCTCAATGTAGTTTTCAGCAGTCCATTGTATCGTTCGATTTTTCCAGAGGCCGGTGCGTGATAAGGGATGTGATATACCCATTCACTGCCATGTTCTTTGGCCCAGGTGTCTACGAGGTTGTTTTGGAAGTGAGTCCCGTTGTCCGACTCGATTCTTTCTGGGGTGCCGTGTTGCCATAAAATTTTCTCTTCAAGGCCCAGGATAGTGTTCTGGGCAGTGGCATGGGACACAGGGTATGTTTCCAGCCATCCAGTGGTTGCTTCCACCATTGTAAGCACATGGCACTTGCCTTGGCGTGTTCATGGGAGTGTGATATAGTCAGTCTGCCAGGCCTCCCACTGTTTATATTTCAGCCATTGCCCTCCATGCGCCAGGGGTTTTTGCCGCTTGGCTTGCTTAATTGCAGCACGTGTTTCACATTCATGGATGACCTGTGCGATAGTGTCCATGGTCAAGTCCACCCCTCGATCTCGAGCCCATCTATATGTAGCATCTCTTCCCTGATGGCCTGAGGTATCGTGGGCCCACCGAGCCATAAATAGCTCACCCCTACGTTGCCAGTCCAGGTCTACGTGAGACACTTCAATCTTGGCAGCCTGATCTGCCTGCTGACTGTTTTGATGTTCTTCAGTGGCTCGACTCTTGAGTACATGAGCATCTACGTGATGTACTTTTACCACTAGCTTCTCTATCCAAACAGCAATATCTTGCCACAGTGCGGCAGCCCAGATGGGTTTACCTCTGCGCTGCCAGTTGCTCTTCTTCTATTGCTGTAGCCACCCCCATAGGGCATTTGCCACCATCCATGAGTCAGTATAGAGATAGAGCACTGGCCACTTTTTGCTTTCAGCAATGTCTAACGCTAGCTGGATGGCTTTCACCTCTGCAGACTGACTCAATTCACCTTCTCCTTCAGCAGTTTCTGCGACTAGTCATGTAGGACTCCATACAGCAGCCTTCCACCTCCAATGTTTTCCCACAATGCGACAGGACCCATCAATGAACAGGGCATATTGCCTCTCATTTTCTGGCAGTTTATTATACAGCAGGGCCTCTTCAGCCCGTGTCACCTCTTCCTCTGGCGACATTCCAAAATCTTTGCCTTCTGGCCAGTCCGTGATCACTTCTAACATTCCTGGGTGACTGGGGTTTCCTACACGAGCCCGCTGTGTGATCAGTGCAATCCACTTACTCCACGTGGCGTCAGTCGCGTGATGTGTAGAGGAAACTTTCCCTTTGAACATCCAGCCCAGCACTGGCAGTCGGGGTGCTAAGAAGAGCTGTGTTTCAGTACCAACCACTTCTGAGGCGGCTCGAACTCCTTCATATGCTGCCAAGATCTCTTTTTCAGTTGGAGTATAGCGAGCCTCGGATCCTCGATATCCCTGACTCCAAAACCCCAGGGGTCGGCCTCGGGTCTCCCCAGGTGCTTTCTGCCAAAGGCTCCAGGTAGGGCCATTCTCACCAGCTGCAGTGTAGAGCATATTTTTAATATCTTGTCCTGTCCGGACCGGCCCAAGAGCTACCGCGTGAACAATCTCCTGCTTAATCTGTTCAAAGGCTTGTCGTTGCTCAGGCCCCCATTTAAAATCGTTCTTCTTCCGAGTAACTTGGTAGAGAGGGCTTATAATTTGACTGTAATTTGGAATATGCATTCTCCAAAAGCCCACAACACCTAAGAAAGCCTGTGTTTACTTTTTGTTAGTCAGTGAGGACATAGCTGCTATTTTGTTGATCACGTCTGCAGGGATCTGACGATGCCCATCTTGCCATTTTACTCCTAAGAACTGGATTTCCTGCGCAGGTCCCTTGACCTTACTTTCTTTGATGGCAAAACCAGCCTTCAAAAGGATTTGGATTATTTTCTTCCCTTTCTCAAAAACTTCTTCTGCCGTGTTGCCCCATACGATGATGTCATCAATATATTGCAGGTACTCTGGAGCTTCACCTTTTTCTAGTGCAGCCTGGATCAGTCCATGGCAAATGGTGGGGCTGTGTTTCTACCCCTGGGGCAGTCGATTCCAGGTGTACTGGACGCCCCTCCAAGTGAAAGCAAACTGAGGCCCGCACTCCGCTGCCAAAGGAATGGAGAAAAATGCATTAGCAATGTCAATTGTGGCATACCACTTAGCTGCCTTTGATTCCAGTCCATATTGAAGCTCTAACATATCTGGTACAGCAGCGCTCAGCGGTGGCGTGACTTCATTCAGCCCACGATAATCTACTGTTAGTCTCCATTCCCCACTGGATTTCCGAACGGGCCATATGGGACTACTAAAGGGTGAGTGAGTCTTGCTGATCACTCCTTGGCTCTCCAATTGGCAAATCAGCTTATGGATGGGGATCAGGAGGTCTCGGTTGGTGCGATATTGCCATTGGTGCACCGTCGTGGTAGCAATTGGCACCTGTTGTTCTTCAACCTTCAGCAACCCCACAACCGAAGGGTCTTGGGAGAGACCCGGCAGGGTAGACAGCTGTTCAATCTCCTCCGTCTCCAATGCAGCTATACCAAAGGCCCAACGGTACCCTTTTGGGTCCTTGAAATACCCCCTCCTGAGATAATCTATACCAAGGATGCACGGGGCCTCTGGGCCAGTCGCAATGGGGTGCTTATGCCACTCATTCCCGGTTAGACTCATTTCAGCTTCCAATATGGTTAGCTCTTGGGATCCCCCTGTCACACCAAAGATACAGATGGGTTCTGTCCCTTTATAACTTGATGGCATTAGGGTACATTGTGCACCAGTGTCCACTAGAGCCTTATATTCCTGTGGGTCTGATGTGCCAGGCCATCGAATCCACACTGTCCAGTAGACTCGGTTGTCCCTCTCCTCCACCTGGCTGGAGGCAGGGCCCCTCTAATCCTGGTTAGAATATCTGTTACTTTCTGCACACGTGAATCAGAAATCCCTACAAGGGGATCAGAAATGAGATCAGCCCATCTGCTGCGTCTGGGGGACTGCTCACGGGAAACTGGAGCAGCAGTTTTCCAAGAAGAATTGTCTTTTCCAGTTGCTTTTTCTCGCAACTCCTGTACCCGTGCATCCAAGACTGAGGTAGGTTTTCCATCCCACTTCCTCATGTCCTCTCCATTGTCACGCAGGTAAAACCACAGGTTAGCCCGTTGTGTGTACTTTCTCTCTCCTCTCTCTTGGGCAGAGGAATGCTTACTCCCAATAACTGCGATGCGGGCCTGTACAGGTGAGGAGGAGGACAGATCCACTTTGAATTGCTGGAACTCTCGGGACAACCCCTCTACAGCTGAGACACAGGCCCATAGGGAGGAAGAGAGACTTCCTTTGTATTGCCGGAGTTGGACAGCCAATTCATCCACCGTTTGTCCATAGCCTTCTTTCCAGGACATTACTGCCAATGAGTTGGCATAGGTTGGTGGTGCACTTCGTAGAAACTTCTGCCACATGGGTTGCGTGCATTGGACTTCATCTGGATCTGTGGGTGACTGCGCATTTTCTGGATCATTATAAATCACCTCCAGCACGGCTAATTCTCTCAGGTACTGGATATCTCTCTCCATGGTGGTCCACTTGCCTTGGTGACATGTAACTTCATCCCTGAAGGGGTATCTTTCCTTTACACCTAACAGAAGTCGCCTCCAGAGGCTGAGGACTTGTGTTTTTCTCCCAATTGCCTTGTCGATGCCTCCTTCCCTAGACAGAGATCCCAACTGCTTAGCTTCCTTACCCTCTAATTCCACACTACTAGCCCCACTATCCCAGCATCGGAGCAGCCAGGTAACAATGCGCTCACCTGGGTGGCGGCTAAAATCTTTTCGCATGTCACGCAACTCACTCATGGATAGAGATGGGGTAATTATTTCAGGTTCTGCCTCTTCCTCCTGTTCTCGCGATGACCCTGGTTCATCTTCATCTTTCGCTAAGCGAACTGATGTCTTTGTGTGTTTCTTTTTCTGTACAGGGGCGACTGATACTGGCACAGGTTGGTTCTCTGGTTTAGCCGCGGTGCCTGTTGTCGGGGTTGGGGTAGCCGCGGTGCCTGTTGTCCTGTTTTCCATCTTTTCTCCCTGAGGGTGCTGCCTAGTATCAAGCAGTGTTTGGTAGATACTGGCCAGGGCCCAGCACAATGTAGTGAGTTGTGCGTCTCTGGGATAGCCACAGCATTTTTCTTTCAAATATTCTATCACTTCATGAGGGTTCTGTAGTTGTTTGGGAGTGAACTTCCAAGTCACTGGCGGTGAGAAGTTCTCTAGGTAACTGCCCACATCCTCCCACATGCCGTGCCACCCATGAGTATCCAGCTTTGGGGGAGATCTCTGAGTGGTACTCTTAAAGAGCCTTTTTGTAGCCCTAAAGAAGACATGAAACATATTCAGGAGGCATAGCACTAACAGCACACTGGCTTGCGCATCCCAAGGATATTCAAAATTCTCAAAAGCTGTTGTAATTAGTCGGAAGGAGAAAAGGGAGGTGAACGGACGGGGGGAGGTATCCCCCCCTAATTTCCCCATGGATTGGGTGTAATTACCAATAAAATCCGACAGAATGTGCCCAAAGTATGGAAATGATATCACTGCCTCATACAGATACCAGCTTGACCTCATGACCAGTGATGTAATCATTTCATAAGTCGACATTGCCCAGTACAGCAAAATGATAATCCCAATCACTCTCCCAGAGATGAGATACGCAACTACAGGCAATACATAGAGCATATAAGAGCTTACAAAATGCCACCATGTAAACAAATGAAACAACATTGTGACTAACATCTATTTATCTAAGAAATGCGTTTGGCAAATTTGTTTCAACACGCTCTGGCCAGATCTGTCATTATCGCAACCCTTCGTGCCCCACGTTGGGCGCCAAAAAAGGACTGTCGTGGTTTCAGCCCAGCCGGTAACAAAGGACCACGCAGCCGCTCGCTCACTCCTCCGCCCCCCTCCGGTGGGATGGGGAGGAGACGGAGGAGAGAAAAGAAAAAGAAACTGGAACCTCAAGGGTTGAGATAAAGGCAGTTTACTGGGACAAACACAAAGAAAAAATTACAACAACAACAACGGTACTAATGAAAAAGTATACAAAAAGAGTGATGCACAGTGCAACTGCTCACCACCCGGGACCTGACACTCTGCCACTTCCCCCACCGAAAAGAGAGAGCACCCTCTGGCCCACTCCCCATTTATATACTGAGCATGATGTCACATGGTATGGAATAGCTCCTTGGCCAGTTCAGGTCAGCTGCCCTGGCTATGCCCCCACCTCCCAGGTTCCTGTAAGAATTAACTCTATCCTAGCTGAACCCAGGACATACCTCTGTTAAGGGAGTCAGCTGGACACATGCTCAGGGGGACATTGCATCATTGCTTATTCACAGTAAAGAATTTGTTTTGCAACCCGAGATATTTTGGAGATGGAATTATTAAGGGATCGAATTCTGCTCTTTGATTCATTCCTATCCAGAAGGTAGTTCTGGTAGAAGTAAGGTGGTATGCACAGCCTTGCTAGAAATGAAGCGTAACCCCAGAGTGTTTTGGCTTTTTTATAGGAAACTGAAGCCCATCAATTTTGATAACAACAATGTCATTGCATTTAATGAGCTAGTTTCCTACCTAGTTTGGAAGGGCATCTATCATTTTCTGTCTACACCCCAGACAAATTAAGTTGAATTCCCTACCTGGTCCTATTGCTGATGCAATAGGTGTAGCTGTAGCACAGGAGCAAGTAGTGTCATTTCCTTGGGGGGGGGGGGGGGGGGGGGGGGGTACTTTCTCTGTTCAGGGTCTTATTTGCTGTAAATTTAAAGCAGGTGAGGACAGTGCTGCTGCTCTGCTGCTCCTCCAGCTGACTTTATAACTGCTGGTGGTTTGCCCTTCCCCTTTCCCAGGGGATTGTGCTAAGGGTGGTGGGCGGAGGCTCGGGGCTATTTGAGCCACAGCCTCTGCTGAGGGAGCTCGTTGTGCTCCTGGGTTTCTCTGGTGTTGGTGCTCAGCTCTTCCTTGAGTGCTTTGCAGCTTTTGAGCTGGCTCAGCCCTTTGGGAAGAGGTATCTGCCTGAGGTAAGAGCTTCAGGACCAGTCAAGGTTCGGCAGCATGTGTGGTAGAAAGTAACACTTTGTCCTGGGTTCAGCTGGGATAGAGTTAATTTTTACAGGAACCTGGGATGTGGGGGGCATAGCTGGGGCAGCTGACCTGAACTAGCGAAGGACCTATTCCATACCATGTGACATCATGCTCAGTATATAAATGGGGAGCGGGCTGGGTGGAGCGCTCCACTTTCGGTGGGGGAAGTGGCGGAGCATCGGGTGCCGGGTGGTGAGCAGTTGCACTGTGCATCACTCTTTTTGTTTAGTCTTTTGTTAGTACCGTTGTTGTTGTTGTTGCAATTTTGTTTTGTGTTGTCCCAGTAAACTGCCTTTATCTTAACCCTCGACGTTCCTTTTTGTTTTTTTTCCCTTTTCTCCCCTCTGTGTCCTCCCTATCCCACCGGAGGGGGGCAGGAGGAGTGAGCGAGCGGCTGCGTGATCTTTTGTTACTGGCTGGGCTGAAACCACGACACACTTGTATGCAGCTTCCCCCCCCCCCCCCCCCCCCCCTTTCTTTTTTTCAGGTCAGTAATTTTGTTTTGAGTGTTCTGTTTCTCGAAATGAGCATTCGGCGATGGAGTTAAGTATTCTTTACTGTAGTGCTGGAAGCACGGGGGATCACTCCTCCAAACGTGCTTCCTGGCTGGGACTAATTGTATAGGTTAAATACATGTCTTACATATTCATAAAATTACTGAGAAATAATATACATATTCATTGATTTTTCCGAGAAGTCATTAGCATATGTAAATGTCCTTTACGCATGCGTGTTGAAGGTCTTCGGTGGTCTTCTGGAGTCCTCTGCTGGTTTTCCATAGTCTTCCTCACTTGTCCGCCGTTTGGACTTTGTTGTATGAGTTTGCGCAGTACGATCCCCTTCTGGGCCCCACAAACAACTTCTCTGCGTATCACCTAGCTTTTGGCTCAGTCATCACAAGAGACAACATATTTTCTTATCAAACAGAATACCTCCTCAAAGAGGGCATGTTATTTTGTCTTATATTACAGACACGGGAATCCTGTGCTTTATGTCCTTGGCTTGTCTATGTAAATCAACTTACGGAGGCAGTTGTTAACCTTCTAACAAATTCCTGAGTCTTTTATTTAGCAATACACTGAGTCTAAATATACGTTCTATTTCTACATCTACTAGGCCTAGTGTCAGTCTCTGCATCAGTTCAGGGGGAGAAAGATGGTTTAATAGTATACATTGGTTTTGGTTTTTTTTTTTTTTTTTTTTTTTTTTATTCTTCATGCATTGTGTTTTCCTGCAATTCCCAACTTTATTGAAGAAGGAACGTTGGTTTTTTCACCAATTCTGCTGTGTAAGTTGTTGATATCTCTCTTAACGAGACCGATGGTGATATTGTTTAGCAGGGGTTAGGGTGAACATCTTGTATGTATTTGTATATGGAGTTTTAGTATTTCTGAAGAAAGTAGAAGGGCCGTGAGGCACAGTGCCCTTCAGGGTTTGGGATGCCTTTCCTCATTGCCCACAGAATGCCGTGTTGTCGCTAGAATCTTTGCAGCTGATGGTAGGCCCCTCGTAGATTACAAGCCTTGGGACTTGACTTTAATTTGTGGGCATGGAGCAGAGCTCGGAGTCTCCGGGGAGCTGTAGGTTAGGAGGTGCCCCCAGAATTTGGGATGTGGCTCAGAAGAGCGGCTCCTAAGGAGTAGCCACTGAAGGGGGTTCAGGGTTGCAAATTGAGGGCAGGAGGTGTCAGGAAGCAGTGGGGTTCCTTTCCTGACAGTTGAGGAGAAGAAAAGGGGTTTCTTAAGTTTTGGGACTGCTGGGGAAAGGGAGGAGGGTTCACCAGCCCTTCTCAGAGGAGTTTTGCAGTTGGATTTGAATGTCATAGAATCGTAGAATGGTTTGGGTTGGAAGGCACCATAAAGATCCTCTAGTTCCAAGCCCCCCAGAGACACCTTCTGCGAGACCAGGTTGCTGAAAGCCCCATTTGACTTGGCCTTGAATGATTCCGGGGAGGGAGCATCAACCGGTTCTCTGGGTGACGCTTTCCAGTGCCTGGCCACCCCTAGTGAGAAACGTCTTCCTAATGCCTAAACGAAATGTACCCTCTTTAGGACTAAAGCCATTACCGCCTTGTCCTATGGCTGTACACCCTTGTAAAAAGTCCCTCTGCAGGTTTCTTATAGGCAGCCTTTACGTACCGTGAAGTCTGCTATAAGGTCTCCCGAAAAGCTGCGTGCCGGTGAGCGGTCCGAGAAGGTGAGGCGGTCGTCGGCCGGGTCGGTGTTGAATAGCAAAGTATTATGGGGCTGCTCGGTTCAGCGTTTACCTTCTGTTGTGGAGGTGCTGTGTGGGCTGTCTTTGAATTGGATGAGCGTTTGAGGTGAGCTGTGGATTAGCGAGGAGGAGCGTGGGGCCGATGGCTTCTCATGAGTGCCACGCTAACGTGGTTTCTCTTGGTACCTTAGGTACCACGAGTGACGACGGCTGCAGGGTCTGAGTCTGGAATGAGCGGGGAAGCGAACACAGTGGCACTCGTGAGGAGGGGGGAGTTGGGGAAGTAGTTGGTGTTGGCCAGCAGGATGCCTACTCCCTTTCTGATTTGTTTGTGTTTGTTTTTTTCATTGCAGATGTTGAAGAGCAATGTGTCCCCTTGAGGAACATCCCAGTTAGCCCGTGTGGTTTTGTGGAGGCTGGATTTGGACCCTCGGCCCTCTGAAAGCTAAGTTGAGGGACCAGGCTGGGAGGAAGGGACGAAGCTGGGAATTGCAGGGAGGAGTTTTAAAGTTAGCGCAGGAGAGAGGGCTGTCCCAAAGCAGTCGTCTTTGCGCAGGCGAAGGGGGCGGGTTGCTTTTCAGCATGAGACCCGTGTGTGCCGGACCGGGGAGTTCCAGCCCGTGTCCGTGGTGGCGTGTAGTTTGTGTAGTCTGTCTTGTGCGCTTAGACCTTCCTCGGGTCTCGATGTCCTTGTCGCGCTTTGCGCCAGAGGAGCGAGGCATGCGCTTCGGGTGCTGTCCCTAGGGTTTCGAATGCTCTTGCTCATCGGCCCGGTGCCAATCGGGTGCTTCTTTTCTTGTACTCGGAGCTCTAAAGCATGGATCGGTCTTGGCAGGTTCCGGTCGGTCCTCTATGGCAGCATTCTTTCGGGCTGCATCGGCAGCTCTGCTCTCTAGCCGTCCGTTTTCTGGGACTGGGACTTCTTACCCGCATCATGACATCCTTAGGTCTTGACGCCAGGCTTCTGGCGCATCTGTCGTCTGGGTTTTGACAGTGCTGTCTTGTAACGGGCCGTTCCGTTTGACTTCTCTGGGTCTGCCGTGGAGCCTCCTGGCCTCGCGGTTGTGGCCCCGTAGGTCATCTTGCTCGACGGCGCCTCCCGTCCGGGGGTCATTCTTCTTGCCGAGAGTTTTCTCTCTCTTTGAATCACCTCGTTGGTAGCGTTCCGCGTGGTGACGTTCTGCGCACGGTGTGCTTGGCTTGGAGCTGCTCTGCCCGGGGATGTAGAGTCAGGGGTAGGTGGAGCAGCGATAAGAGTCTACGGGTGAAACGTTGACGTGCCTAGACCGTTTAGGCGAGGGTTGTACAGTCATCTGGGCTCGAGTAGCCATCAGCGGGCTGCGTGGACAGCTGTGCCGATAGTGTTTCACGGAGACGATTGGAGCCGTGTGGCAGGGGTTGTTGAGGGGCAGTGAAGCGGATTTGACTCTCCAAGGTGTTAAGACTTGCACGTGATGGGCTCCAAGTTTGGCCCTGGATTTTTTTTTTCTGGTTGGTGGGGTGTAGGGTTTAGGGTTACTCCATGCGGGGCCCGGACGATAAACACCAGTATGATGATTAAAGTCGCCCCTTTATTGAGCTTAGCTGATCATTCTTATACAATTCTCTAAGTTGTTTAGAAGCTTTGATTGGCTGCTGCACGCAAGCATTTGGTGTCCACGTGCACAAGCGTAAGTGGTGATTGGTTACATCGATACTGTCCACGCGTATAAACCTAAGATACAGTTAGTTATACTCGCTCTGTACACGCACATACACACAGGATATAATTGGCGATGTTAGAGCATGCAAAACTTGTCTTAGTCCAATCGGTTGAGATAAGCCCCTGAATTGAGGTCAGTTGTGCCAAGTTCCCTTTATCGTGGAATGTGCACCTGTTTTTTCTAATCGGGATCTTTCTTCTGTCTTCTTGTTTGTTCTGTTCAGGGCCTTCAAAGGTGTCTGGAACGCTCTTGCGACCATGAGCTACTTTCAGGCCCAGTAACTAAGTTCCATATAATTGAACCCTACAGTGGGGGGGGGGGGGATTGGTTTTTGTTGTTGTTTTTTGTTTGTTTGGTTTTTTTTTTTTTTTTTTTAAATGACAGGCTGTAGCTGGACTCCAGATGGACTTTGTAGATGGAATCAAGACCTCTGGAGTTGTGAAGCTCTTGCTCTGCATCCAGGTGACTCGTTCAATATGTTTGTGGGGGGTTTTCAGATGTGGAGGGACAAGATGCATCCCACCGAGCAATGCGGGAAGGCAGCAGAGCGCTGTAAGGAGGTGGGTCCGTGAGTGGGGTCGGAAGGAAGATGCGTCCAGTGGCTCTATGAGACTGCTTTGCTTTGCTGTGTTTTGCAGTTTTCTTGCATTGTATTGGTCTGTATTTGCCTTTGCCCTGTGTTGTTTTGTTGTGTATTTGCATTGACTGTCATGTGAGACTGTCTCGCATTGCCTGGCCCTGCATTGTGTTTTGTATTGCAGTGCTCTGTACTTGTATGGATTGCCACCTGAGACTGCCTTGCCTTCTATGGTTCTGTATTGGTTTTGTATTGTTTTGGTCTGTACTTGTATTGACTGTCACGTGAGAGTCTCTTGCATTGGCCCTGTTCCGTTTTGTCTGGTATGGCAGTGCTCTGAGTTGTTTTGCCTTGACCGAGGTAAGAGTACTGCCTTGTATGGCATTATATTTGCACGTGAATTACATGGCTCTATGTTCGTGTGTGTCTTGTATGGCATTGTAGAGGCAGCATAGAATGTTTAATGACTTTGGGCTCTTTGCATGCAAAGAGTTGAGGGGATCGCAATTGGACTGTGAACTAGCATTGAGTAAGGCAGGAACTGGGCAATGGTGTTGATCTTGTTTATGCGGATGCTTTGTGGCAGGTCTCTAGAACTGGTCAAGGCCTTGAGGTCTGAGTAGCAGCGTGACGGGTCTTGGAGCGATCGGTAACTTTGGGAGAGCTCTGTGTTTGTGATGCTCTGTTTTTTTCAAGTGCCATGGAGGACACTGGCTGTGAGGATGTGTTATTTTTGGAATAGGTGGGAAGCAGGGTAGGGGAGCGGTGGAGGACTTGACTTCTCTCTCAAGGATGAAGTGTCTGTTGACAAGCTTTGTGTGTTGTTTTTGCAGGTGATGACAGGGCACGAGAGGTGCTTGAAGGAACCTTGCGTTTAGGTGACGTGGCTGCTACGGAGGTTGGACTGTGACACGTGGCACTGTGAAAGCTCAGTATCGGGTTGAACATGCACGGATGGTGGAGATGATGGTGCGTATTGAAACGTTGGTGTAACGGAAGGGCAGTTTGTGGGGAGGTTGGTTGGAAGGAGGTTGGGCTGGGGCCCGGGTTTTTGCAGGTAGGGCGATTTTTGAGGCCCCCGCTGCCGCAGGCACGGGGTGACGGCCTCTCCAGGCCTGTGGGCGGTAGGATAGATGAGGTGAGAGTGAGGGCTGGCGTGCATGTCGTCTGAATGAGTGGTGTGTTGTGAATGTGTCTAATCTTGTTTAGGGTTATATGGTTTAGACTTTTTGGTTTTTTTTTTTCCCTTTCAGGTTGGATGTAGAGTTGAGATGTTTTTTCAGGGAATTAGGAAAAACCCCCAAAAACTTAGAATAAAAAACCCCAGCTGGGATCTGGGTTGGTTTTTGGTGTGTCCTCCTGTGCCCCATTATTTTTCTTTTCCCTGGTCCCAGCTGCTCCATGAGGCAATGTTGATCGCCAATGTTTGGACTGGGGTCTGCCTTGGGCCCGGGTTTTCAGAGGCAGGGCGATTTTTTTTTTTTTTTTTTTTTTTTTTTTTTTTCCAAGGCTCCCGGGAACGCCGTTCCCGTGGAGCGCTCCCCTGGAACCTGGTAACTGCCAGTCAGCGCAGGGAAATACGTTGTTCGGTGGATGGTCTTTGGAAGACAGTTGAGGATTTTGTGGGCGAAGGGTGGGGGGAGTTGGACTAGATGGCCAGCATGGAGTAGGCCAGGGTTGTGAAGTGCGTGAGTGTAACTGTATTTGTCTGTGGTGGGTTTGTGTAAAAAAAAAAAAAAAAAAAAAAAAAATAAATTTGGGTGCTGTTTGTAGTTTGTGATGTAATGATATGTTTCAATTTCTGGTTTTGTGTCGAGGTGTGGAAGTGGACAGTCTGTCAAGATGAGCGGAGCTCACTCGTTTGCTGCCCGGGAACGGGGATCGTGCAGGTAATGTCACCTCAGGGAGTAAAGCTTCTGGATGTGCAGCGACGGATGTAATGGGAGCGAGGAATGTGGAAAAGACCACTCCGTAGAGCATTGCAGGTACTAAATAGTGGCATTTCTTCTTCAGGTAATGCTAGATTTTTTGGAGTTTAAATGTATTTGTAAAAATAAGGATTAAAAGAGGACTAGAACTAATAGTGTCAAATATTTGATGAGTGAGGCCGTAAAGTCTTTTCTATATATTGTAGAAAAAGAAGGTTGTAGAATTGGACTTTAAATACTGACATAGCTGAAAGTATGTGGAATGAGTAATGGACCAAATGAAGCACTAAGAACAAAACGAAAGAAAGACAGGTAATTAGGTGTCCTTGTGGGAATCACAGTACTAATGGCAATCACAAAGGCATGTGCAGAGCAAAGCATGTGCCCATAGGTAAACTTAGCTGTTGAAGTGAGTGAAAGTGTTGGAATTGGGCATCCAAGGGCGAGTTGTAGATACCTTGAGGTAAATGTAGTTGCTGCTGGGTTAATGGAAAGGGGGTGCATTCCTGGCTCTAGTGATTGCACAACTTTGAAATTGGAGCTGTAGCTCCATAACCGTGAAATGGGCTCGGGCGCGGTGCGGCGCCGAAATGGGCTCGGGCGCGGTGCGGCGCCGAAATGGGCTCGGGCGCGGTGCGGCGCCGAAATGGGCTCGGGCGCGGTGCGGCGCCGAAATGGGCTCGGGCGCGGTGCGGCGCCGAAATGGGCTCGGGCGCGGTGCGGCGCCGAAATGGGCTCGGGCGCGGTGTGGCGCCGAAATGGGCTCGGGCACCGTGTTACTTTTCTTAAAGGGGCTGAGGTACTGTGTAACTCTGAAATGGGCTTGATGAGCGGATAAGATGCGTGTAATATGTGAGGGTTTTTTTAATTCTGTATTTCACTGTCCCTGTTGTCCTTCCTGTTCTTTTCTTTCCCTGACCCTTTGTGGTGCTCCCTACTCTTTTTATTCATGTCTTCTCTTTCTCTCTCTCCAATCTCCTGTGCTTTTCATAGTCTCTCTCTATCTCTTGTCATTATTCTCATCTGTCACGCTATCTTACTTTCTGTCCCATCGTATCACGTTGTATCTATTCTTCCTGCTTTTTTCTCCATCTGTCCAGATCCCTGTCCCTTTTTTCTTCTATTGCTGTCTCTCTGCCCTGCTTCCTCTTGTGATCTTTTTTGTGTTTCTCTCTGTTCCCTTCCCTCTTCCATCCTTTCTATCTGCATCCCCCTCTCGAGCTAGCTGTCCCTTCTCTTTTCTCTCTTCCTCCATATCTCTCTCACAGCCTATCAATCACAGTTGTTTTTTCCTCCAGTGCTGTCCTGCTCTGTCCCTTGTTTCTCACTCTCTTGTTCTGTCATGCTCCCTGTGTCTTTTTTGAACTCCTCCATCTCTCTCCTGCAGCCTATCACTATTTTTTCCTCTGCCATCCCTTTGTCCTTCTTCCAGTCTTTGTGTCTCTCTCCCTTTGTTCTCCCTCCCTTCCTTTTTTCCCTTTCTTGCTACATCTCTGTTCTGCTCCCTAGAATAGAATCAAATCGCATTGAATCAAATCGTGAAATTTGGAAAGGATCTTTAAGATCATTAAGTCCAACCATCAACCCAACAGCACCCTGACCACTAAATCATGTCCCAAAGTGCCACATCTGCGTGTGTTCTGAACAACTCCAGGGATGGTGACTCCATCGCTACCCTGGGCAGCCTGTTCCAATGCCTGACAACCCCCTCAGCAAATGATTTTTTTCGTGATATCCAATCTAAACCTTCCTTGGCGCAACTTCAGGCCATTTTTTCTCGTCCTATTTCTAGTTACTTGATAGAAGAGACCAGTACCCACTTCGCTACAATCTCCTTTCAGGTAGTTGTAGAGAGCGATAAGGTCTCCCCTCAGCGTCCTTTTCTCCAGACTAAACCACCCCAGTTCCTTCAGCCGTTCCTCTTACCACAGCAGACAGGGTTCGTTTTAGCTGAGCTTTTGTCTTTCTAATTTCCTTTCTCTATGACCTAACAAGATTCCTGCACTCCTCCCAGGTTGCCCGCCCTTTCTTCCAGAGATGATAAATTGTCCTTTTGTTTCCTGACTCCTAGCAAAAGCCCACTGTTCAGCCAGGGTGGTCGTTTTCCTCGGCGATTCGACATTGCAGCACGGGGGAATAGCCTGGTCCCGAGCTGTTAAGATTTCCTTCTTAAAGAATGTCCGTCCCTCCTGGACCGTCTCCCAAGGGACTCTCTCAACCAGTGCCTCAACAAGGCCAAAGTTTGCCCTCCGGAAGTCCAGAGAGCTGGATTTGCTAACCCCCTTCCTTGCCTCAGTAAGAATTGAGAATTCTGTCATTTCATGGTCGCTAAGCCCAAGACGGCCTGTGACCATCACACCTCCCACCAGTCCTTCCCTGTTCGTAAACAACAGATTTAGTAGGCATTGGTGGGCTGTGTGGACAGTAACACTGAGATTTTTTTACGGAAGTGATTGTAGGCCTGTGGCAGAGGCTGTTGAGGGGTGGTGAAGTAGATTTGAGTCTCTAAGGTGTTGAGTCTTGCATGTGATGGGCTTAAAGTTTGGCCCTGGGTTTTTTGGTTGGTTTTTTTTGTTTGTTTGTTTTTTTAAAATGGCTGGTTCTAGCTGGAGTACTGGTATTCCTAGATGGAATCAAGATCTCTGGAGTTGTTAAGCTCTTGCTCTGCATCTAGGCTGATTCGTTCAATATGGGGTTTTATTCAGGTGCGGAGAGACAAGATGCGTGCCGCAGAGCAACGGAGGAGGGGAGGGGAGTGCTGTAAGGAGGTGGATCTGTGAGTGGAGTCGGAGGGAAGATGCGGCCGGTGGCTCTATGACTAGCTGATAGGGGTTTTTTTCTTTTATTATTTTGAAGGTGTGAAGCAAGGAGTGAAGTGGACCATCAGCACTGGAGGTGTCTTGTGCAAGGTGAGCTCTGACTACTGGCTTAAAGGAACTGTTCCTTTGGAGGTGTTGCATTGCTATGAAAGTTGGAATCATCCCTTGTTTGTCTTTGCAGGCAGTGCGCATGCTTTGATGTGGCAAGCTATTGATGACAGAGTGGGGTAGTTGAGCGGCCAAGGTAGAGGAGATGGAGCTGGGAATCCGTGCGGGTGGGCTGAGGTTTTGGGCGGCCTCTCAGCATGCGTCTTCTGCTTTGGTTTTTGCAGGTGGGGCATGCAGCCTCAGAGGAGCCATGCCGCAGGCCAATGAGGAGTTTGAGAAGGTGAGGTGGTTGTGGGCTGAGTTGGTGTTGAATATCAAATATTACATGGTTGCTTGATTAAGCATTTATTTTTGTTTTGCAGGCGCAGTGCAGGCCACCTTTGGATTTGGATGAGTGCTCAAGGTGAGTTGTGGATTAGGGAGGAGGAGAATGGGCCTGGTGAGTCTCACGACTGCTACGCTAATTTTGTGTGTCTTGCTGTCTCAGGTACCATGAGTGATGATGGCCGCAGGGTCTGACTCTGGAATGAATAGGTAAGCATAATGCTGTGGTGTGTGTGATTAAGAGTGGGGGGTGGGAAAGTAGTTGGTGTTGGCTGATGGGTAACTTCCTGCCTCTTCTGATTTTGAGAGTTTTTTTTTTTTGTCTTGACTGCAGATGATGAAGATGAACCTGGCGACTGCAGAGTTGAAAGCATCCCATGTTTGTGTTTTTGCAGACGATACGCATGCCTTGAGGTGGCAAGCTCTTGATGACAGACTGGGGTAGTTGAGCGGCCAAGGGAAAGGAGAGGGAGTTGCGAATCGGTCCGGGCAGGCTGCGGTTTCGGACGGCCTCTTGGCATGCGTCTCTTGCTTTGGTTTTTGCAGGTGGTGCACGCAGCCTCGGAGGGGTGAAACTGCATGGCGATGTGCAGTCTGAGGAGGTGAGGTGGTTGTGGGCTGGGTCGGTGTTGAATATCGAAGTATTAGGTAGTTGCTTGGTTAAGCGTTTACCTTTAGTTTTGAAGGTGCTGCGCGGGCCAGCTTTGGAATGGGATGAGCCTTTGAGTTGAGCTGTGGCTGAGGGAGGAGGAGCACGGGGCCGGTGACTTCTCGCGAGTGCTGTGCTAACTCTGTGAGTCTTGCTGTCTGAGGTACCCTGAGAGATGATGGCTGCAGGGTGTGACCCTGGAAAGAGCAGGTAAGCATAACACTATGGTGTGTGTGTGATTAACTGGGCTTTTGGGAAAGTAGCTGGTGTTGGCTGATGGGTTACTGCGTCTTCTGATTTTGCTGGTGGTGGTTTTTTTGTTTTTTTTCTTTGTCTTGACTGCAAGCGATGAAGAGGAACCTGGTGACTGCCGGACGGTCCCAGTTAGCCCATGTGATTTGTGCGGAGGCTGGATTCGTACCCTTGGCCCTCTGAAAGTTAGGTTGAGGGACCCGGGCTGGGGAGTGGCTGGGAGGGAGGGACAGAGCTGGGAATTGCCAGGAGGGGTTTTAAAGTGAGAGTAGGAAGGCAGGAGTCCTGTTTGGGAAGATGAAGGGCGTGGGTTGCTTTTCAGCCGAGACCAGCGTGTGCTGGGCAGGGCAGTTCCGGCCTGTGTCTGTGGTGGTGTGTAGTTTGTGAAGTGTGTCTTGTGTGCCTTCGACCTTCTTTGGTGGGGGGGCAGGGAATCGCCACTCGGGGACTAGCTGGGTGTCGGTCGGCGGCTGGTGAGCACTTGCCCTGTGCATCATTTGTACATTCCAATCCTTTTATTACTACTGTTGTCATTTTATTAGTGTTACCATTATCATTATTAGTTTCTTCTTTTCTGTTCTATTAAACCGTTGTTATCTCAACCCAGGAGTTTTACTTCTTTTCCCGATTTCCTCCCCCATCCCACTGGATGGGGGGGAGAGAGTGAGTGAGCGGCTGCGTGGTGCTTAGTTGCTGGCTGGGGTTAAACCACGACAGTCCATTTTGGTGCCCAAAGTGGGGCACGAAGGCTTGAGATAACGACAAACCTGACCAGAGCTTGTTAAAACAAATTTGGTCCAAGTGTTCATTGTGTTGATTTATGTGTTCTTAGAGTTGTTGCTCTGGCTTTTAAAGCTTTGTTATGTATCACCTCGCTTGCTGTATATAGTTCCTCTTCTACTGCTTATCCGTGGGAGGTGGATTAAGGTTTTCGCTTTGATGTATGGTATAAGACTGGTTTATGGTATGATAAAGTCATCAGCTGTGGGATTAATCTGGTATTCGCACTTAGCATTGTCACCTTTATACAGCGGGAGCCACCTGTGGGAAACTATTACTAATTATACCATTTACCTTTCCTCCATGGAAAACCAGTCTATGGGTGGGGTACCTTTCTTCCCCTCTCCTTTCTCCTTCAGTCCGGTTACTATGGTGTCTGAGAATTTTGAAAAATTTGAATACTCCTGGGGTGTTGGGACTAGCACGGTCCTAGCCCTACTGCTAGGAATTAGCATACTTCTGAATGTGGTTCAGCTCTTGTTTAAGGTTAAACAGCTATTTAAGAAGATCACCCAGAGATGTGTCCCCAGGCTAGATAATTATGAGTGGCAGGGTGTGTGGGGTAGTATGGGCAAGTACCTAGAAAAGTGGGCACCTCCAATGTTTTGGAAATTCACCCCTGAACAAGTGCAGGATCCAGAAGAATAGTAAAATATTTGGAAAAAGTATGCTGTCACCCTGGCAGCTCCAGAGAGATACAAATCACTGTAACGTGCTGGGGCCTGGCCCATGCCTATCGAGTCCTGTTTGGCACTACTCAGTACCCTCAAGGGGAGGAGAAAGTCTCTAGGCCTAACAACAAAACGATGAGCACCGCGGCCACCCAAACCTTGGCAATGGGCGCTGCGGCCCCTCTAGGCCTGGCAAGGAACATTGCAGGCACCCAGACCTTGGCGACAGGCACCGTGACCCCTCCAGCCCCGGCGACGAGAACTCGAGCTACCCAAACCTCAACAACAGGCACTGCAGCCCCTCCAGCCCCGGCAATGAGCACAGCAGCTACCCAAACCTTGGCAACAAGCACTGCCGTCCCTCCAGCCCCACTGACGAGCACTGCTGCTACTCAAACCTCGGCGACAGACACTGCGGTTATCCAGAACCCGACAAGCGATACTGCAGCTGAACCACAGGACCAACCTGGACCAGTATCGGTTGCCCCCGTACAGAAAAGGAAATATACAAAAAAATCAGTTCGCTTAGCGAAGGATGAAGATGAACCAAGGCCATCACAGGAACCGGAGGAAGAGGCAGAACCAGAGGTAATAACCCGGTCCCTATCCTTGAGTAAGCCGCAGGATTTGCGAAAGGATTTTGGCCGCCATATAGGTGGCTCCTCCAATGCTGGGACAATGGGGTTAATAGCTTTTAATTAGAAGGTAGGGAAGCCAAGCAGCTGGGATCGCTTGCCAGGGAAGGTGGCATTGACAAGGCAATTGGAAAAGGGACACAGGCCATCAGCCTCTGGAGATGACTACTGTCAAGTGTGAAGGAGAGGTACCCCTTTAAGGAAGATGTTATATGTCAATCAAGCAAGTGGACCACCATGGAAAAAGGTATTCAATATCCGAGGGAATTAGCTGCGCTAGAGACAATTCATCGTGTCTCGGACAACCCACAATTACCCAAAGATCCAGACAAAGTTCAATGCACGCGACCCACGTGGTGGAAGTTTGTATGGAGCGCACCATTGTCCTATGCCAACTCACTGGCAATAATGGCCTGGAAAGACGAAGAGGCACCAACAGTGCATGAAGTGGCTTGCCAACTCCGTCAATATGAAGAAAATCTCTCCTCCTCCCTACATGCCTGCATTTTGGCTGTGGAGAATCTGTCTGAGGATTTCCAGCAATTCAAAGAGGATATGTCCTACTCCACACTTGTAAGGACCAATGTCTCAGCTATTAGGAGTGAGAATTCTTCTGCCCAAGAGAGAGAATATAGAAGATGCACACCGTGAGGTGCCCTGTGGTTTTACTGATGTGATCATAGAGAGGACATGAGGAAATGGGACGGAAACCTACCTCGGTCCTAAATGCACGGGTACGTGAGCTGCGAGGAAAAAAAACCACAAAAGGGGATTCTACCGGGAAAAATGCCACTCCAGTTTCCAAACGGAGTAGAAGGGCTGATTTTATTTCCAATCCTCTTGAAGGGAATTCTGAGCCAATTTTACGAGAAGTGAATAGTGAATACTCTGACCAGAATTAGAGGGGCCTGCCTCCAGCTAGGTGGAGGAAAGGGATAACCGGGTCTATTGGACTGTGTGGATTCGATGGCCTGGCACGTCAGACCCACAGGAGTATAAGGCTCTAGTAGACACTGGCGCACAGTGCACTCTAATGCCATCAAGTTATAAAGGGACAGAACCCATTTGTATTTCTGGTGTGACAGGGGGATCCCAAGAGTTAACTGTATTGGAAGCTGAAGTAAGCCTAACTGGAAATGAATGGCAGAAACACCCCATTGTGACTGGTCCAGAGGCTCCGTGCATCCTTGGCATAGACTATCTCAGGAGGGGGTATTTTAAGGACCCGAAGGGGTATTGATGGGCTTTTGGTATAGCTGCCTTGGAGACGGAGGGCACTGAACAGTTGTCTACCCTGCCTGGTCTCTCTCAAGACCCTTCGATTGTAGGGTTGCTGAAGGTTGAAGAACAACAAGTGCCAATTGCTACCATGACGGTGCACCGGCGGCAATATCGCACCAACCAAGACTCTCCGATTCTCATCCACAAATTGATTCGCCAACTGGAGAGCCAAGGATTGATCAGCAAAACTCGCTCACCCTTTAATAGTCCCATATGGCTAGTGCGGAAGTCTAATGGGGAATGGAGATTAACAGTTGACTATCGCGGCCTGAACGAATTTACCCCACCGCTGAGCGCTGCTGTTCCAGATATGCTAGAACTTCAATATGAGCTAGAGTCAAAGGCAGCCAAGTGGTATGCCACAATTGACATTGCTAATGCATTTTTCTCAACCCCTCTGGCAGCAGAGTGTCGCCCACAATTTGCCTTTACTTGGAGGGGCGTCCAGTACACTTGGAACCGATTGCCCCAGGGGTGGAAACACAGCCCCACCATTTGCCATGGACTAATCCAGACTGCACTGGAAAAAGGTGAAGCTCCAGAACACCTGCAATACATTGATGACATCATCGTACGGGGCAACACAGCAGAAGAAGTCTTTGAGAAAGGGAAGAAAGTAATCCAAATCCTTCTGAAAGCCGGTTTCGCCATAAAAGAAAGTAAGGTCAAGGGACCTGCACAGGAGATCCAGTTTTTGGGAATAAAATGGCAAGATGGACGTCGTCAGCTCCCAATGGTCGTGATTAACAAAATAGCAGCTCTGTTTCCCCCGACTAACAAAAAGGACAAACAGGCCTGTATTGGGTCTGGCTGAGATGGAGTTAGTACTCCCTATAGCAGCCCTCATAGCACTGTGCTCTGCATCAGTAGCTAGAAAGGTGTTGATAGCACACCAGTGTTTTGGCTGCTGCTGAGCAGTGCTGGCACAGCATCAAGGCTGTCTCTCCAACATTTTTGCCCTCCCCTCAATGGCAGGCTAGGGCAGGGCAAGATCTTGGGACGGGACATAACCAGGACAGCTGACCTAAACTAACCAAACAGATATTCCATACCATATGACGTCAGCTCAGATACAAAAGCTAAGTGAAGGGAGACGGAAGGGGGGGCATTTTTGTCTTCTGGAGCAACCACTACGCGTACTGGAGCCCTGCTTTCCGAGAAGTGGCTAGACATCGCCTGCTGATGGGAAGTAGAGAGTAACATCATTTGTTTTTTCTTTGCTTTCGCGCGTGACCTTTGCTATCATTTTATTAAACTGCCCTTATCTTGACCCACGAGCCTTTTGTTATATTTTCTCTCCCCCGTCCAGCTGAGGAGGGGGAGTGATAGAGCGGCTTTGGTGGGCACCTGGCATCCAACCAGGGTCAACCCACCACAGTCCTTTTTGGCGCCCAACGTGGGGCAGGACAACGGCAGTTTTGCATTAAGCGTTCTATAGCTAGTTATTAAGTGGCAAGCTCCTGTGCAGGTCACAGAGCTTGTTAGCTGCTTGCTTATCTCTAGCTTGCTGAGTTTGGGAACATGTTAATGCAAATAATGGCTGTGTGCTTTGTCCTGGCATTGATGGCTTTGTTGTGCTGTGGGAGCTATCTTGTGGGGAGAATGAAGGAACGCGGGAACGTGCTAATACAAATAGTGTCTATGTGCTTTGTCCTGGCAGTGATGGCTTTGCTGTGTTGTGGGAGCTATCTTGTGGAGGAGATGAGGGAACACAGCTCCCTCTCCCTACCAGGCATTGATGTGAATGGTTTTATTATGCAGGCTCCCAAGGTCCTTGTTCACCCTTATGTGAGCTGTTTAATACTAATAATTAATACTGGTGGCATATTATGTGTATTGTGGAACCTGGTCTCGTCCTGGTATAAGAGGAGGCAAGTTTTAGGTGAGGCAATATTGAAATGTGCCCTCAAGCGACCAGTCCCTGGGTGGCAGGGTATATGGAAGGATTTGGGCAGATTCCTGGGATGGTTATCACCTCCCATAATCTGGGATTTTACATCCGAACAGGCAAGTAACCCTGGCAAACTGACACGTCACCTGATAGAAGGGTGCCTTGCCTATCCCAATGAAAACCAGCAGCTTCTCGCACTGTACTGGGGCCTGGCCTATGCCTACCGAGCCACAGTTCAACACTCTCAGAGGACCATGGTTGAGGCAGGGACCCAGACTGCATCTAAGGACACGATGCTCGAGATAGGGACCCAAACAACAACTACAGTAATTGCCCCAATAGTGAAATGGAAACAGTGGACAAGGAGATCAACGGGCCCATACCATCGATTAGTGAGAGAAGAAGAAGAAGGAGAGGAAAGGCTTGATTTAGAAGCTGGTCCTTCAATAAAGAAATCAGAGGAAGGAGTGAGGGAACTTAAACAAGAAGCAGAAACTACCCGGTCCCTGACGTCCTCAGAACTTCGGGACTTACGGAAAGATTACAGCCGCCAGCCAGGTGAGCGGATTGCTGCCTGGCTGCTCAGATGCTGGGATAACGGGGGCTGATAGTCAGCAACTGGAAGGCAAGGAAGCGCAACAGCTGGGATCCCTCGCTAGAAACCGGGGAATTGAAAGAGGAATTGGAAAAGAGGCAGCAATTTGCAGTCTCTGGAGCCGGCTCCTCTCAAGTGTGAGGGCAAGATATCCATTCAAGGAAGATCTTGTCAATTCATCAGAAAAGTGGACTACTGCAGATGAAGGCATTCAGTACCTGAGAGAGTTAGCAGTGGTGGAAGTCATCTACAGTGATCTAGATGGCGAGGAAGTTTCCAAAGACCCAGAGGATGTCCTGTGCACACGGGCCATGTGGCGAAAGGTGATTCAAGGTGCCCCAGCGTCGTATTCTAATAGCTTGGCAGCAATGTATTGTCCAGATATGGAAACACTAACTGTGGAGAAAGTGTCGTCTTGGCTCCAAAACTTTGAGGAAAATCTCTGTGTCTCCTCATCCCTACAGGACAGTGCCTTGGCTGTTAGGGATGCTCCAGGAAATCAGTCCTCCCCTGCCCCGGTCAGAGGGAAAGGGAGCCCAAGGCGTATGCCATGTGGTACACTCTGGTTCTTCCTGCGTGACCAAGGGGAGGACATGAGGAAGTGGAATGGTGAACCCACCTTTAAGCTGGAAGCCCGCGTACGTGAACTGAGAGGGAAGACAGCTGTTAAGAAGGGGTCACCCAAGAACAAGGCTGTCAGTGTAGTTGCTGTAGAGGCCCAAGAAGGTACTCAGCAATCCTCCAGGCATAGAAGAACTGAAACCACCTCCCTTGATTCTGGTGAGGGGACTTCTGGTCTGGTACCGCAAGGATCGGACAGTGAATATTCTGATGAGGAACAGCAATAGAGGGTCCTTGCCTTCGGCCAGGAGAAGGAAAGGGATGATCGGATATACTGGACTGCGTGGATTCGATGGCCTGGCACATCAGACCCACAGAAGTATAAGGCTTTGGTAGACACCGGTGCACAGTGTACACTGATGCCATCAGGATACAGGGGCACAGAATCCATCTGGATCTCTGGAGTGACAGGGGGATGCCAAGAATTGACTATACTGGAGGCTGAAGTGAGCTTGACAGGGGACAAGTGGGAAAAGCACCCCATTGTGACCGGCCCAGAGGCCCCTTGTATCCTTGGCATAGACTACCTCAAGAGAGGGTACTTCAAGGACCCAAAGGGGTACCGGTGGGCTTTTGGTGTAGCCACTGTAAATGCAGAGAAGATCAAACAGCTATCTACCCTGCCTGGCCTCTCGGAAGATCCCTTCACTGTGGGATTGCTGCAAGTTGAAGAACAGCAGGTGCCTATCGCTACCAGGACAGTGCACCGTCGGCAATACTGGACAAACCGAGACTCCCTGGCTCCCATCCATGAGCTGATTCATCACCTAGAGAGCCAAGGAGTCATCAGCAAGACTCATTCACCTTTTAATAGTCCTATATGGCCAGTGCAGAAGTCTGATGGAGGATGGAGGTTAACAGTAGATTATCGCGGCCTGAAGGAAGTGACACCGCCATTGAGTGCTGCTGTACCAGACACGTTAGAGCTCCAATATGAACTGGCATCAAAGGCAGCCACATGGTATGCTACAATTGATATTGCCAATGCATTTTTCTCCATTCCTTTGGCAGCAGAGTGCAGGCCACAGTTTGCTTTCACATGGAGAGGTGTCCAATACACCTGGAATCGGCTGCCCCAGGGGTGGAAGCACAGCCCTACCATTTGTCACGGATTAATCCAAATGGCACTGGAACAAGGCGATGCCCCAGAACATTTACAATACATAGATGACATCATCGTGTGGGGCAACGAGGCAGAAGAAGCGTTTGAGAAGGGAAAAAGAATAATTCAGATTCTTCTGAAAGCTGGTTTCGCCATAAAGAAAAGTAAGGTCAAGGGACCTGCACAGGAGATTCAGTTCTTGGGAATAAAATGGCAGGATGGTCACCGTCATGTCCCTATGGATGTGGTTAACAAGATAGCAACTATGTCTCCACCAGCTAACAAGAAAGAAACGCAAGCTTTCCTAGGCCTTGTGGGGTTCTGGAGAATGCATATTCCAGGTTATAGTCAGCTTGTGAGCCCTCTGTATCGAGTAACGCGGAAAAAGAACTATTTTGAATGGGGCCCTGAACAACAACAAGCCTTTGAGCATATCAGACAGGAAATAGCTCGTGCAGTAGCTCTTGGGCCCGTCCGAACAGGACCAGATGTACAAAACGTACTCTACACTGCAGCTGGGGAACATGGTCTCACCTGGAGCCTGTGGCAGAAAACACCAGGAGAAACCCGAGGTCGACCATTAGGGTTTTGGAGTTGGGGGTACTGAGGATCAGAAGCTCACTATACCCCGACTGAAAAAGAGATATTAGCAGCATATGAGGGGGTTCGAGCCGCTTCAGAAGTTGTTGGTACAGAAACATATCTCCTCTTGGCACCACGATTGCCCGTGCTACCATGGATGTTCAAAGGAAACATCCCCTCTACACATCATGCAACCAGCGCTACATGGAGTAAGTGGATAGCATTGATCACGCAACGGGCTCGACTGGGGAAATCTAACCGCCCAGGAATTCTGGAAGAGATCATGGAATGGCCAGAAAGCAGAGATTTTGGAGCATCACCTGAGGAGGTGACTCGTGCCCAAGAGGCACCACCATATAATGAGTTATCAGAAGATGAAAGGTGTTATGCTTTGTTTACTGATGGATCCTGTCGTGTGGTAGGGAACCATCGGAAGTGGAAAGCTGCTGTGTGGAGTCCCACACGACAAGTCATTGAGGCCACTGAAGGAGAAGGCGAGTCAAGTTTGCAGAAGTGAAAGCCATCCAACTAGCTCTAGGCATTGCTGAATGAGAAAAGTGGCCGGTACTCTACCTCTATACCGACTCCTGGATGGTGGTTAATGCCCTATGGGGGTGGCTACAGCAGTGGAAGAAGACCAATTGGCAACGCAGGGGTAAACCCATTTGGGCAGCAGCATTGTGGCAGGACATTGCTGCCCGTGTAGAACACATGACTCTAAAGGTACATCATGTAGATGCTCACGTGCCCAAAAGCCATGCCACTGAAGAACATTGAAATAATGAACAGGTAGACAAGGCTGCCAAAATAGATATAGCTCAGGTGGACCTGGACTGGGAGCGTAAGGGTGAGCTATTTGTAGCTTGATGGGCCCATGAGACATCGGGACATCTAGGGAGAGATGCAACATATAGGTGGGCTCGTGATCGAGGGGTGGAACTGACCATGGAGGCCATCACACAGGTCACTCATGAATGTGAAACACGTGCTGCAATCAAAAGAGCCACCAGAGTAAAGTCTCCCTGGAACAGAGGGCGGTGGTTGGGCTTTCAATATGGCAAGGCCTGGCAAATTGCCTGCATTGGACCACTGCCACGAACATGCCAAGGCAAGCGCTACGTACTCACCATGGTGGAAGCAACTACTGGCTGGCTAGAAACATATCCTGTAAACCATGCCACTGCCCGAAACACCATCTTAGGCCTCGAAAGGCAAATTTTATGGCGACACGGTACCCCAGAAAGAATTGAATCAGACAATGGGACTCATTTCCGAAATAACCTCATAAGGTCCTGGGCAAAGAAACATGGCATTGAGTGGGTGTACCACATACCCTATCACCCTCAGGCATCTGGAAAAATTGAGAGATATAATGGACTGTTGAAGACTATGTTGAGAGCGCTAGGCACTGGGACATGGAAGCATTGGGATGCAAATTTAGCAGAAGCCACTTGGCTAGTTAACTCTAGAGGATCTGCTAACCGTCCTGGTCCTGCCCAAACAAAAGCCCTACATACTGTGGGAGGAGATAAGGTCCCCGTGGTGCACATGGGGAAGTGGCTGGGGAAGGCAGTGTAGATTGCATCTCCCATGGGAAAAGGCAAACCCATTCGTGGGATTGTCTTTGCTCAGGGACCTGGGTGTACTTGGTGGGTAATGCGGAAGGATGGGGAGACCCAGTGTGTGCCTCAAGGACATTTAACCTTGGGGGAAAAATAATCTGTGATGTGAGTTGTATGTTGCAGGAAGTAACGTAGCAGGAATGACCTGAACTGCAGAGGAGTGAACTTCGCAAGGAACCAGACAAGTGCATTGGTGACCCAAACCAAGCCGGCGTTTGTGCCCAACGATTGAACGTACTGCTTCTCCTGTCCTGACCATTCATCTTGATGGACGGGGCCCAAGTCATAACCTGTGTGTGTGAACATCTGAAGGAGTGGAAGAAGCCCATGGAATATCTATCTCTTAAAGGACAGGGGATAGTAATTAATAAGAATGTATAAATCTGTACGTTGGGTATAAAAGCGGTTTAAGTATGTAGTTTCAGTTGTAAGTGTTGGTAAGAAAGGATTTCAGTAATGAGAATTAAATACAATAGTATGGTTAGAAGATATCTGTATTATGTGGGACCTGAGCAGGACGCAAATGCCATGGAATAAGGGGTGGAGATTGTATTGGGTCTGGCTGAGATGGAGTTAGTACTCCCTATAGCAGCCCTCATAGCACTGTGCTCTGCATCAGTAGCTAGAAAGGTGTTGATAGCACACCAGTGTTTTGGCTACTGCTGAGCAGTGCTGGCACAGCATCAAGGCTGTCTCTCCAACATTTTTGCCCTCCCCTCAATGGCAGGCTGGGGCAGGGCAAGATCTTGGGACGGGACATAACCAGGACAGCTGACCTAAACTAACCAAACAGATATTCCATACCATATGATGTCAGCTCAGATATAAAAGCTAAGTGAAGGGAGACGGAAGGGGGGGCATTTTTGTCTTCTGGAGCAACCACTATGCGTACTGGAGCCCTGCTTCCCGAGAAGTGGCTAGACATCGCCTGCTGATGGGAAGTAGAGAGTAACATCATTTGTTTTTTCTTTGCTTTCGCGCGTGACCTTTGCTATCATTTTATTAAACTGCCCTTATCTTGACCCACGAGCCTTTTGTAATATTTTCTCTCCCCCGTCCAGCTGAGGAAGGGGAGTGATAGAGTGGCTTTGGTGGGCACCTGGCATCCAACCAGGGTCAACCCACCACAAGGCCTTCTTAGGTGTCGTGGGGTTTTGGAGAATGCATATTCCAAATTACAGTTTGATTGTAAGCCCTCTCTATCAAGCGACCAGGAAGAAGAATGATTTTGAATGGGGCCCTGAACAACAACAAGCCTTCGAACAAATTGAACGGGAGATTGTTCATGCCGTAGCTCTTGGACTAGTCCGGACAGGACAAGATGTTAAAAATGTGCTCTCCACTGCAGCTGGGGTGAATGGCCCTACCTGGAGCCTCTGGCAGAAAGCACCTGGGGAAACCCGAGGCCGACCCCTGGGGTTTTGGAGTCAAGGATATCGAGGATCCGAGGCTCGCTATACTCCAACTGAAAAAGAGATACTGGCAGCGTATGAAGGAGTTCGAGCCGCCTCAGAAGTGGTCAGTACTGAGACACAGCTCCTCTTAGCACCTCGACTGCCAGTGCTGGGCTGGATGTTCAAAGGGAGGGTCTCCTCTACACATCACGCGACTGACGCCACGTGGAGTAAGTAAGTGGATCGCACTGATCACACAGTGGGCTTGCATAGGAAACCCCAGTCGCCCAGGAATTTTAGAAGTGATCACGGACTGGCCAGAAGGCAAAGATTTTGGGATGTCACCAGAGGAGGAGGTGGCACGTGCTGAAGAAGCCCCGCTGTATAAGAAACTGCCAGAAAATGAGAGGCAATATGCCCTGTTCACTGATGGGTCCTGTCGCATTGTGGGAAAGCGTCGAAGGTGGAAAGCTGCTGTATGGAGTCCTACACGACAAGTTGCAGAAACTGCTGAAGGAGAAGGTGAATCGAGTCAGGTTGCAGAGGTGAAAGCCATCCAGCTAGCGTTCTAGCGTTAGACATTGCTGAAAGAGAAAAGTGGCCAGTGCTCTATCTCTATACTGACTCATGGACGGTGGCAAATGCCCTGTGGGGGTGGCTACAGCAATGGAAGCAGAGCAACTGGCAGCGCAGAGGTAAACCCATTTGGGCTGCCGCACTGTGGCAAGATCTTGCGTCCCGGCTAGAGAATCTGGTTGTAAAAGTACGTCATGTAGATGCTCATGTACCCAAGGGTCGGGCCACTGAGGAACATCGAAACAATGAACAGGTGGATCAGGCTGCCAAGATTGAAGTGTCTCAGGTGGACCTGGACTGGCAACATCAGGGTGAGCTATTTATGGCTCGGTGGGCCCATGATACTTCAGGCCATCAGGGAAGAGATGCAACATATAGATGGGCTCGAGATCGAGGGGCGGACCTGACCATGGACGCTATCGCGCAGGTTATCCATGAATGTGAAACATGTGCTGCAATTCAGCAAGCCAAGCGGTTAAAGCCCCTGTGGTATGGAGGGCGATGGCTGAAATATAAATCTGGGGAAGCCTGGCAGATTGACTGTATCACACTCCCACAAACTCGCCAAGGCAAGTGCTATGTGCTGACAATGGTGGAAGCAACCACCGGATGGCTGGAAACGTATTCTGTACCCCACGCCACTGCCCGGAACACTATGCTGGGCCTTGAGAAGCAGGTCTTGTGGCGACATGGCACCCCAGAAAGAACTGAGTCAGACAACGGGACTCATTTCTGAAACAACCTCATAGACACCTGGGCCAAAGAGCATGGCATTGAGTGGGTGTATCATATTCCCTATCATGCACCAGCCTCGGGGAAAATCCAGCGATACAATGGACTGTTAAAGACTACATTGAGAGCAATGGGGGGTGGAACCTTCAAACATTGGGATACACACTTAGCAAAAGCCACCTGGTTAGTCAACACCAGAGGATCTGCCAATCGGAGTGGCCCTGCCCAATCAGAATTTTTACATACTGTAGAAGGGGATAAAGTCCCTGTAGTGCACATGAAAAATATGTTAGGGAAAACAGTCTGGGTTACTCCTGCCTCAGGCAAAGGTAAACCCAGTCGTGGGATTGCTTTTGCTCAAGGGCCTGGGTGCACTTGGTGGGTGATGCAAAAAGATGGAGAATTCCGATGTGTGCCTCAAGGGGATTTGATTTTAGGTGAAAATAGCCAGAATTAAACTGTATGATATTAGTTGCTATATAACCCTGCTCCTGTATGTTATCATTACGATAATCGTTATATGCTATATCCATAGTACTATAGTAAGAATCACTTGGATCAAGCAAGAAAGAACGGCGATAAAACTGCGCAAAATGCAGTAGTGATGGAACCAGAACTGACTCCAGCATGCAACAATCCAACGGTGCACACCATCCTCCTGCTGCGTCAAATGTCAGCTGCTCGTCACACCGCACTGAAGCCCAATTCTGCTCTACCGACTGAGAGGCCTTTGCACCATTCCTCCTGCCCAGACAGACTGGTATGACAGATGGAGCCCAGAGTCGGAAACTAATTGAACT
Organism: Astur gentilis; assembly: GCF_929443795.1. Classification (NCBI taxonomy): domain Eukaryota; kingdom Metazoa; phylum Chordata; class Aves; order Accipitriformes; family Accipitridae; genus Astur; species Astur gentilis. The sequence continues at coordinate 41,192,870 of NC_064889.1, forward strand.
CAACAAATGTTTTATGAACATAACTCATGAACTAAAGGAATGATATCACTCTGTGTGTATACATATATATATGTCTCATTGTTCATATGTCTTAAAGGGATGGAAAGGTGGTGATGATTAATCAGGATGTAACTAAAGGTATGGGAACTGAGCATGACGTCAATGGTATAGAATAAGGGGTGGATACTGTCCTGGTTTCAGCTGGGATAGAATTAACTGTCTTCCTAGTAGCTGGTACAGGGCTATGTTTTGAGTTCAGCATGTGAAGAATGTTGATAACACTGATGTTTTCAGTTGTTGTGCAGTAGTGTTTAGACTAAAGTCAAGGATTTTTCAGCTTCTCATGCTCAGCCAGGGCACAAGAAGTTGGCACAGGACACAGCCAGGGCACCTGACCCAAACTGGCCAACGGTGTATTCCATACCATGTGACGTCCCATCTAGTTTTAGGAACTGGGAAGTGGGGGGGCAGGGAATCGCCGCTCGGGGACTAGCTGGGTGTCGGTCGGCAGGTGGTGAGCAATTGCCCTGCGCATCATTTGTACATTCCAATCCTTTTATTACTACTGTTGTCCTTTTATTAGTATTATCATTATTAGTTTCTTCTCTTCTGTTCTATTAACCCGTTCTTATCTCAACCCAGGAGTTTTACTTCTTTTCCTGATTTCCTCCCCCATCCCACTGGATGGGGGGGAGAGAGTGAGTGAGCAGCTGCGTGGTGCTTAGTTGCTGGCTGGGGTTAAACCACGACACACCTCCAGGGATGGTGACTCCATCACTACCCTGGGCAGCCTGTTCCAATGCCTGACAACCCTCTCAGTAAATGATTTTTTTTCTGATATCCAATCTAAACCTTCTCTGGCGCAACTTCAGGCCATTTTCTCTCGTCCTATTTCTAGTTACTTGATAGAAGAGACGAGTACCCACCTAGCTACACTCTCCTTTCAGGTAGGTGTAGAGAGCGATAAGGTCTCCCCTCAGCCTCCTTTTCTCTACACTAAACCACCCCAGTTCCCTCAGACATTCCTCATCAGACTTACGCTCCAGGCCCCTCACCAACTCGGTTGCCCTTCTCCGGATGCGTTCCAGCAACTCAACGTCTTTCCCGTAGCAAGGGGCCCAAAACTCAATGCAGTACTCGAGGTGTGGCCTCACCAGTGCCGAATACAGGGGAACAATTACCTCCCTGCTCCCGCCGGCCACACTATTTCCGATACAGGCCAGGATGCCACTGGCCTTCCTGGCCACCTGGGCACACTGCTGGCTCATATTCAGCCGGCTGTCAACCAGCACCCCAAGGTCTTTCCCTGCCGGGCAGCTTTCCAGCCACTCTTCCCGAAGCCCATAGCGCTGCACGGGGTCGCAGCGACTGAAGCGTAGGACCCGGCACTCAGCCTCGCTGAACTTCATACAGTTGGCCTCGGCTCATCGATCCAGACTGTCCAGATATCTGCGTAGAGCCTTCCTACCCTCAAGGAGATCGACCCTGCCTCTCAAGTTGGTGTCGTCTGCAAACTTGCTGAGGAGGCACTCGATCTCCTCGTCCAAATTGTCGATAAAGGCGTTAAGCAGAACCGGGCCCAACACCGAGCCCTGGGGAACACCACTAGCGACCCGCCGCCAACCGGATTTAACCCCATTCACCACAACTCTCTGGGCTCGTCCATCCTGCCAGTTTTTCACCCAGCAAAGAGGACGCTTGCCTAAGCCAGGAGACGACAGCTTCTCTAGGAGTATGCCATGAGAGACGGTATCAAAGGCCTTGCTGCAGTCAAGGTAGGTAACATCCACAGCCTTTCCCTCATCCACTAGGTGCATCACCTGGTCACAGAAGGAGATCGGGTTGGTCAAGCAGAACCTGTCTTTCGTAAACCCACGCTGACCAGGCCCAATCCCCTGCTTGTCCCAGGCTTGCCACGTGAGCGCTCTCAAGGCAAACCGTTCCATAATCTTCCCCGGTACTGAGGTCAGGCTGACAGGCCCGTAGTTCCCTGGATCCTCCCTCCGACCCTCCTCGTAAATGGGCGTCACACCGGCAAGCCTCCAGTCCTCTGGGACCTCCCCCGTTGACCAGGATCGCCAATAGATGATGGAGAGCAGCTTGGGAAGCACCTCTGCCAGTTCCCTCTGCCCTCTTGGATGGATTCCATCTGGTCCCATGGATTTGTGAGCATCCAGATGGCGTAGCAGGTCACTAACTATTTCCTCCCGGATTAATGGATTAAGGGGGGTGTGTGTGTGTGTATTCTGCTCTCCATCCTCACCTTCCAGCTCAGGAGGCAAGAGTACCCTGAGGATAACCGGTCTCCCTCTTAAAGACTAAGGCAAAGAAGGCATTAAGTACCTCAGCCTTTTCCTCATCTCTGGTGGCAACGTTCCCTTCAGTATCCTTAAAGGATAGATACACTCCTTGGGAATCTTTTGACCGTGAATGTATTTGTAAAAACATTTTTTGTCGTCTCTTACGACAGCGGACAGGGTTCGTTCTAGCTGAGCTTTTGTCTTTCTAATTTCTTTTCTCTATGACCTAACGAGATCCCTGCACTCCTCCCAGGTTGCCCGCCCTTTCTTCCAGAGATGATAGATTCTCATTTTGTTTCCTGACTCCTAGCAAAAGCCCCCCGTTCAGCCAGGCCTGTCGTTTTCCTCGGCGATTCGACACTGTGGCACGGGGGAATAGCCTGGTCCCGAGCTGTTAAGATTTCCTTCTTAAAGAACGTCCGTCCCTCCTGGACCCCTTTGCCCTTCAGGACCGTCTCCCAAGGGACTCTCTCAACCAGTGCCTCAACGAGGCCAAAGTTTGCCCTCTGCAAGTCCAGAGCGCTGGTTTTGCTAAACCCCTTCCTTGCCTCACCAAGAATTGAGAATTCTGTCACTTTACGGTTGCTAAGCCCAAGACGGCCTGTGACCATCACACCTCCCACCAGTCCTTCCGTGTTCATAAACAATAGATCTAGCAAGGCTCCTCCCCTGGTCGGCTCACCTACTGCCTGTGTCGGGAAGTTATCTTCAACACGCTCCAGGAACCTCCTAGACTGTTTACTCTCAGCTGTGGCATATTTCCAGCAGACGTCTGGACACTTGAAGTCCCCCACGAGAACAAGGGCATGCGATTCTAAGACTACTGCCAGCCGCTTGTAGAACGATTCATCTGTCACTTTGACCCGGGCGGGCGGTCTATAACAGACTCCCAGCACAATATCTGCCTTATCGGCCTTCCCTCTCATCCTCACCCATAAGCACTCCGTCTTGTCATCACACTCGGGTAGCTCTGTACGGTCCAAACCCTGCCTAACATAGAGAGCCACCCCGCCACCTCTTCTACCTTGCCTATCCCTTCTGAAGAGCTCGTAGCCATCCGTCGCAGCACTCCGCTCACGGGAGGCACCCCACCGTGTTTCCGTGATGGGGACTAAGTCATATGTATCCTGCCGCGCGATGGCTTCCAGCTCCTCCCGTTTATCGCCCGTGCTGCGTGCGTTGGCATAGATGCATTCGAGCTGGCCTATCGAATCCACCCCTAATGTCAGCACACGCTGCCCCCAGGCTCACCTCTGGTGCACCTAGTCTTATCCCTTACCCCCTTCAACCCTAGTTTAAAGCCCTCTCTATGAGCCCCGCCATCTCACGAGCAAGGATTCTTTTACCCCTTTGAGATAGCCGGATACCATCTGTCGCTAGCAAGCCCGGTGCCGTGTAAACCTCCCCATGATCAAAAAACCCCAAACACCACCGATGGCACCAGCCTCTGAGCCACGTAATCACCAGGTGTGGTTTCCTGTTCCTTTCGGTATATTTCCCTGCCACTAAGGGATTGAGGAAAACACTACCTGTGCTCCTTCCACTAATCACCCCAGTGCCCTGCCAGCCGCTTGTAGAATGATTCATCCGTCTCTTCGACCCGGTCAGGCGGTCTATTACAGACTCTCAGCACAATATCTGCCTTATCGGCCTTCCCTCTCCTCCTCATCCTGTGGGATGGGTCAGGACTGCATATTGCCCTCTGTCCCCCTCAGAAGGGACTCGCCTATGACAATTACCCTCCTTTTTCTTTTTTTCGGGGGCTTTGGGAACGCATGGGGCTGCCCGACTGAGCCTAGGCACCTCCCTGGATAGGGCTTCACCTACACCCTGATCTTCATTGTTCCAGAAGATCCTCAAGTTCCAGAGCCACGCTCCTGTTGCGCAGGGGCAACCGGGAAGGTGAGGGAGACCGGGAGGGGACTCGCCTGCCTCCCCGAGCAGGGACCTGTATACATTCCCCTCCATCTCTTAGGTCCCCTCCTGCCCAGTGGCGATGGGGCAGGGGAACCTCCGCTTCTTGCGGAGCCTCCATCCGCTGCCTCTGCCCCAGGGATGGTAGGGTGTGGGTCCACCAATCTGTCTCCCTCTCACACTCCCTGATACTCCTCAACCTTTCCACTTCCTCCTTCAGCTCTGCCACCAGGCTGAGCAGATCCTCTACCTGGTCACATCTCACACAGGAGGTGTCCCCGCTGCCCTCCGGCATCAGTGATAGACTCGGGCACTCCCCGCAGCTAGATACCCAGACAGCTACACGTTTACATGGGAGCTCAGTCTGCGTCACCACGTTTTTCCTAGCAATGGCTTTCACCTCAGTGGCAGCGATACCGGGGTCTCCTCCTGAGGACGATGCCCGCCACTTCAGTAGCCTGCTTGAGCTGGGAGGGTGGGGGTCTGCACCCTGCCCGCACGAACTTCCGCGCAAACTGCCGCACCATGGCATACCTTTCTGACGCACCACACCCTGCTTGCCACGCTCCCGGTCGCTGGCGCTCCTCGGGGTCATTTAAATCTCCCACGGTTGCCCCTGGCAATACCCACGCCGCGTCAGTCTCTCTCGTGAGAGCTGCCGGCTCTGCACGGTCCCTCTGCTCTTCCCCGGGGCTCCTGGGCCTCGGGAACCTCCCGGTCTGCCTCAATCTAGCGCTTAGCCGCCAACTTACCATTGCGTCTGCTGGCCTCGCCGTTGACCGATGTGATTTTAATAACTACATTGTTATTGCATTTAACGAGCTAATTTCCCACCTGGTTTAGAGACACACATGTCTTTTTCTGTCTATGCCTCAGAAAAATTAAGATTAAATCCTTAGCTGGTCACGTTGCTGATGCAATAGTTGTAGCTGTAGCACAGGAGCAAGTAGTGTCATTTCCTGGGGAGGGGGTGTGGGGGTTACTTTCTCTGTTCAGGGTCTCATTTGCTGTAAATTTAAAGGCAGGTGAGAACAGTGCTGCTGCCCCTCCAGCTGCCTTTATAACTGCTGGTGGTTTGCCCTTCCCCTTTCCCAGGGGATTGTGCTAAGGGTGGTGGGCGGGGGCTCAGGCTATTTGAGCCACAGCCTCTGCTGAGGGAGCTCATTGTGCTCCTGGGTTTCTCTGGTGTTGGTGCTCAGCTCTTCCTTGAGTGCTTTGCAGCTTTTGAGCTGGCTCAGTAATTTGGGGAAGAGGTGTCTGCCTGAGGTAAGGTCTTCAGGACCAGTCAAGGTTCAGCAGCATGCGTGGTAGAAAGTAACGTTTATATACAGCTGCTTTTTTTTTCTTTCTTTTTTTTTTCAGGCCAGTAGTTTTGTTTTGAGTGTTCAGGGGTAGAAAGATGGTTTAATAGTATGCATTGTTTGTTTTGGTTTGTTTTTAATTCTTCAGGCATTGTGTTTCCCTGGAGTTCCCAACGTTTTTGAAAATGGAACCTTGTTTTTTTCACTAGTTCTGCTGTATGCTGTATAAGTTGATGATATCTTTCTTAACAGGACCGATGGTGACATTGTTTAGCAGGGGTTAGGGTGAACGTCTTGTATGCATTTGTATATGGAGTTTTAGTATTTCTGAAGATAGCAGAAGGGCCGTGAGGCACAGTGCCCTTCAGGTTCTGGGATGCCTTGTTGCCTTTCCTCATTGCCCACAAAATGCCACATTGTCCCAAGAATCTTTGCAGCTGGTGGCAGGCCTCTCGTAGATTACAAGCCTTGGGACTTGACTTTACTTTGTGTGCACGGAGCAGAGCTCAGAGTCTCTGGGGATCTGTAGGTTAGGGGGTGCCCTCGGAATTTGGGATGTGGCTCAGAAGAGCGGCTCCTGAAGAGTAGCCACTGATGGGGGTTCAGGAGTGCAAATTGAGGGCAGGAGGTGTCAGGAAGCAGTGGGGTTCCTTTCCTGACAGTTGAGGAGAAGAAAAGGGGTTTCTAAAGTTTTGAGACTGCTGGGAAAGGGAGGAGGGTTCACCAGCCCTTCTCAGAAGAGTTTTGCAGTTGGATTTGCATGTCATAGTATCGTAGAATAGTTTGGGTTGGAAGGCAACATAAAGATCCTCTAGTTCCAACACCACCCCCCCCGCCCCGGGAGACCTTCCGTGAGACCAGGTTGCTGAAAGCCCCATTTGGCCTTGCCTTGAATGCTTCCAGGGAGGGAGCACCTGCAGGTTTTCTGGGCAACGCATTCCAGTGCCTCGCAACCCCTAGTGAGAAATGTCTTCCTAATGCCTAAACAAAATGTACCCTCTTTAGGACTAAAGCCGTTACCGCCTTGTCCTATGGCTGTACTCCCTTGTAAACGGTCCCTCTGCAGGTTTCTTATAGGCAGCCTTTATGTACCGTGAAGTCTGCTACAAGGTCTCCTGCAAAGCTGCATGCCGGTCCGAGAAGGTGAGGCGGTCATCGGCCGGGTCGGTGTTGAATAGCAAGGTATTATGGGCTGCTCGGTTCAGCATTTACTTTCTATGTGGAGGTGCTGTGTGGGCTATCTTTGAATTGGATGAGCATTTGAGGTGAGCTGCGGATTAGTGAGGAGGAGCATGGGGCCGATGCCTTCTCATGAGTGCCATGCTAACTTGGTTTCTCTTGGTACCTTAGATACCACGAGTGACGACGGCTGCAGGGTCTGACTCTGGAATGAGCGGGGAAGCGAACACGGTGGCACTTGTGAGGAGGGGGGAGTTGGGGAAGTAGTTGGCGTTGGCCAGCGGGATGCTTACTCCCTTTTCTGATTTGTTTGTGTTTGTCCATTTCAGATGTTGAAGAGCAATGTGTCCCCTTGAGGAACATCCCAGTTAGCCCGTGTGGTTTTGTGGAGGCTGGATTTGGACCCTCGGACCTCTGAAAGCTAAGTTGAGGGACCAGGCTGTGAGGAAGGGAGAAAGCTGGGAATAGCAGGGAGGAGTTCTAAAGTTAGCGCAGGGGAGAAGGCTGTCCCAAAGCAGTCACCTTTGCGCAGGCAAAGGGAGCAGGTTGCTTTTCAGCACGAGACCCGTGTGTGCCGGGCTGGGCAGTTCCAGACCGTGTCCGTGGTGGCATGCAGTTTGTGTAGTCTGTCTTGTGCGCTTAGACCTTCCTCGGGTCTCGATGTCCTTGTCGCGCTTTGCGCCGGAGGAGCGAGGCATGCGCTTTGGGTGCTGTCCCTAGGGTTTTGAATGCTCTTGCTCATCAGCACGGTGCCAATCGGGTGCTTCTTTTCTTGTGCTCGGAGCTCTAAAGCATGGATCGGTCTCGGCGGGTTCTGGTTGGTGCTCTTTGGCAGCATTCTTTTGGGCTGCATCGGCAGCTCTGCTCTCTAGCCGTCCGTTTTCTCGGACTGGGACTTCTTCCCCGCATCCTGACATCCTTAGGTCTCGACGCCAGGCTTCTGGTGCATTTGTCGTCTGGGTTTTGACAGTGCTGTCTTGTAACAGGCCGTTCCGTTTGACTCCTCTGGGTCTGCCGTGGAGCCTCCTGGCCTCGCGGTTGTGGCCCCATAGGTCATCTTGCCCGACGGCGCCTCCCGTCCGGGGGTCATTCTTCTTGCCGAGAGTTTTCTCTCTCTTTGAATCACCTCGTTGGTAGCGTTCCGCGTGGTGACGTTCTGCACACGGCGTGCTTGGCTTGGAGCTGCTCTGCCCGGGGATGTAGAGTCAGGGGTAGGTGGAGCAGCGATAAGAGTCTACGGGTGAAACGTTGATGTGCCTAGACCGTTTAGGCGAGGGTTGTACAGTCATCTGGGCTCGAGTAGCCATCAGCGGGCTGCACGGACAGCCGTGCCGATAGTGTTTCACGGAGACGATTGGAGCCGTGTGGCAGGGGTTGTTGAGGGGCAGTGAAGCGGATTTGACTCTCTAAGGTGTTAAGACTTGCACGTGATGGGTTCCAAGTTTGGCCCTGGTTTTTTTTGGTTGGTGGGGTGTAGGGTTTAGGGTTACTCCGTGCGGGGCCCGGACGATAGAACACCAGTATGATGATTAAAGTTGCCCCTTTATTGAGCTTAGCTGATCATTCTTATACAATTCTCTAAGTTGTTTAGCAGCTTTGATTGGCTGCTGCACGCAAGCATTTGGTGTCGACGTGCACAAGCATAAGTGGTGATTGGTTACATCGATACTATCCACGCGTATAAGCATAAGATACAGTTATACTCGCTCTGTACACACGCATACACACAGGATATAATTGGCTATGTTAGAGCATGCAAAACTTGTCTTAGTCCAATCGGTCGAGATAAGCCCCTGAATTGAGGTCGGTTCTGCCAAGTTCCCTTTATCGTGGAATGTGCACCTGTGTTTTTCTAATTGGGATCTTTCTTCTTCTATCTTCTTGTTTGTTCTGTTCAGGGCCTTCCAAAGGTGTCTGGAATGCTCTTGCGACCATGAGCTACTTTCAGGCCCAGTAACTAAGTTCCATATATTTGAACACTACAGTGGGGGGTGTGTGGGGTGGCAGTGGTGCGGTTTTTTGTTGTTTTTTTGTTTGGTTTGTTTTCGGGGTTTTTTGCTTTTGTTTTTTTTTAAATGACAGGCTGTAGCTGGACTCCAGATGGACTTTGTCGATGGAATCAAGACCTCTGGAGTTGTGAAGCTCTTGCTCTGCATCCAGGTGACTCGTTCAATATGTTTGTGGGGTTTACTTTCAGATGTGGAGGGACAGGATGCGTCCCACAGAGCAATGGGGGAAGGCAGCAGAGCGCTGTAAGGAGGTGGGTCCGTGAGTGGACTCTGAAGGAAGATGCGGCCGGTGGCTCTATGAGACTGCTTTGCTTTGCTGTGTTTTGCAGTTTTCTTGCATTGTATTGGTCTGTATTTGCCTTTGCGTTGTGTTGTTTTGTTGTGTATTTGTATCGACTGTCTCATATTGCCTGGCCCTGCATTGTGTTTTGTATTGCAGTGCTCTGTACTTGTATCGATTGCCACCTGAGACTGCCTTGCCTTCTGTGGTTCTGCATTGGTTTTGTATTGTTTTGGTCTGTACTTGTATTGACTGTCATGTGAGAGTCTCTTGCATTGGCCTGTTCCGTTTTGTCCGGTATGGCAGTGCTCTGAGTTGTTTTGCCTTGACCGAGGTAAGAGTACTGCCTTGTATGGCATTACATTTGCATGTGAATTACATGGCTCTATGTTCGTGTGTGTCTTGTATGGCATTGTAGAGGCAGCGTAGAAGGCTTAATGACTTTGGGCTCTTTGCATGCAAAGAGTTGAGGGGATCGCAATTGGACTGTGAACTAGCATTGAGTAAGGCAGGAACTGGGCAATGGTGTTCATCTTGTTTATGCGGATGCTTTGTGGCAAGTCTCTATAAACGGTCAAGGCCTTGAGGTCTGAGTAGCAGCGTGATGGGTCTTGGAGCGATCGGTAACTTTGGGAGAGCTCTGTGTTTGTGATGCTCTGTTTTTTTCAAGTGCCATGGAGGACACTGGCTGTGAGGATGTGTTATTTTTGGAAGAGGTGGGAAGCAGGGTAGGGGAGCGGTGGAGGACTTGACTTCTCTCTCAAGGATGAAGTGTCTGTTGACAAGCTTTGTGTGTTGTTTTTGCAGGTGATGACAGGGCACGAGAGGTGCTTGAAGGAACCTTGCGTTTAGGTGACATGGCTGCTACGGAGGTTGGGCTGCGACATGTGGCACTGTGAAAGCTCAGTATCGGGTTGAAAATGCACAGATGGTGGTGTGTGTTGAAACATTGGTGTAACGGAAGGGCAGTTTGTGGGGAGGTTGGAAGGAGGTTGGGCTGGGGTCTGGGTTTTTGCAGGTAAGGCAATTTTTGAGGCCCCTGCTGCTGCAGGCATGGGGTGTCAGCCTCTCCAGGCCTGTGGGTGGTAGGATGGATGAGTTGAGAGTGAGGGCTGGCGTGCATGTGATCTGAACGAGTGGCGTGTTGTGAATGTGTCTAACCTTGTAGGGTTATGTGGTTTAGTCTTTTGGTTTTTTCTTTTCAGGTTGGGTGTAGAGCTGACATTTTTTTCAGGGAATTAGGAAAAAGAACCCCAAAACTTAGAATAAAAAACCCCAGCTGGGATCTGGGTTGGTTTTTGGTGTGTCCTCCCCTGCCCCAATATTTTTCTTTTCCCTGGCTCAAGCTGCTCCATGAGGCAATGCTTATTGCCAATGTTTGGACAGGGGTTTGGCTCGGGCCCGGGTTTTCACTCGCAGGGTGATTTTTTTTCAAGGCTCCCGGGAATGGCATTCCCGTGGAGCGCTCCCCTGGAACCTGGTAATTGCCAGTCAGCGCAGGGAAATATGTTGTTCGGTGGATGGTCTTTGGAAGACAGTTGAGGATTTTGCGGTCGAAGGGTGGGGGGAGTTGGACTAGATGGCCAGCATGGAGTAGGCCAGGGTTGTGAAGTGCGTGAGTGTAACTCTATTTGTCTGTGGTGGGTTTGTAAAAATATTTGGGTGCTCTCTGTAGTTTGTGATGTAAAGATATTTTTCAATTTCTGGTTTTGTGTCGAGGTGTGGAAGTGGACGGTCTGTCAAGATGAGCGGAGCTCCCTCGTTTGCTGCCCGGGAATGGGGATCGTGCAGGTAATGTCACCTGAGGGAGTAAAACTTCTGGATGTGCAGCGACAGATGTAATGTGAGCGAGGAATGTGGAAAAGACCACTCCGTAGAGAACTGCAGGTACTGAATAGCGGCATTTCTTCAGGTAATGCTAGATTTTTGGGGGTTTACATAAAAATAATGATTAAAAGAGGACTAGAACTAAGAGTGTCAAACATTTAACGAGTGAGGTCATAAGTCTTTTCTATGTATTGTAGAAAAAGTACATTGTAGAATTGGATTGAAATACTGACATAGGTGAATCTATGTGGAATGAGTAATGGATCAAATGAAGCACTAAAAATAAAATGAAAAAAAGAGAGTTAATTATGTGTTCTTGTGGGAATCACAGTACTAATGACAATCACAAAGGGAAGCGTAGAGCAAAGCATGTGCCCATAGGTAAACTTAGCTGTTGAAGTAAGTGAAAGTGTCTGTTGGAATTAGGCATCCTAGGGCGAGTTGTAGACACCTTGAGGTAAATGTAGCTGCTGCTGGGTTAATGGAAAGGGGGTGCATTTCTGGCTCTAGTGATTGCACAACTTTGAAATTGGTTCTGTAGCTAGAGAACCGTAAAATGGGCTCGGGCGCGGTGCGGCGCCGAAATGGGCTCGGGCGCGGTGCGGCGCCGAAATGGGCTCGGGCGCGGTGCGGCGCCGAAATGGGCTCGGGCGCGGTGCGGCGCCGAAATGGGCTCGGGCGCGGTGCGGCGCCGAAATGGGCTCGGGCGCGGTGCGGCGCCGAAATGGGCTCGGGCGCGGTGCGGCGCCGAAATGGGCTCGGGCGCGGTGCGGCGCCGAAATGGGCTCGGGCGCGGTGCGGCGCCGAAATGGGCTCGGGCGCGGTGCGGCGCCGAAATGGGCTCGGGCGCGGTGCGGCGCCGAAATGGGCTCGGGCGCGGTGCGGCGCCGAAATGGGCTCGGGCGCGGTGCGGCGCCGAAATGGGCTCGGGCGCGGTGCGGCGCCGAAATGGGCTCGGGCGCGGTGCGGCGCCGAAATGGGCTCGGGCGCGGTGCGGCGCCGAAATGGGCTCGGGCGCGGTGCGGCGCCGAAATGGGCTCGGGCGCGGTGCGGCGCCGAAATGGGCTCGGGCGCGGTGCGGCGCCGAAATGGGCTCGGGCGCGGTGCGGCGCCGAAATGGGCTCGGGCGCGGTGCGGCGCCGAAATGGGCTCGGGCGCGGTGCGGCGCCGAAATGGGCTCGGGCGCGGTGCGGCGCCGAAATGGGCTCGGGCGCGGTGCGGCGCCGAAATGGGCTCGGGCGCGGTGCGGCGCCGAAATGGGCTCGGGCGCGGTGCGGCGCCGAAATGGGCTCGGGCGCGGTGCGGCGCCGAAATGGGCTCGGGCGCGGTGCGGCGCCGAAATGGGCTCGGGCGCGGTGCGGCGCCGAAATGGGCTCGGGCGCGGTGCGGCGCCGAAATGGGCTCGGGCGCGGTGCGGCGCCGAAATGGGCTCGGTGTTATTTTTCTTAAAGGGGCTGGGGTACTGTGTAACTCTGAAATGGGCTTGGTAAGTGGATAATATGGGGGTGTGTGTGTGTTTATTCTGTATTTCACTGTCCCTGTTGTCTTTCCTGTTTTTCTCTTTCCCTGACCGTTTGTGGTGCTCCGTACTCTTTTTATTCATGTCTTCTCTCTCTCTACCTCCAACCTCCTGTGCTTTTCATAGTCTCTATGTCTTGTCATTATTCTCATCTGTTGCTCTGTGTTACCTCCTGTCCCATCATGTTATGTTGTATCTGTTCCTCCTGGTTTTTTCTCCATCTGTCCAGATCCCTGTCCCTTTTTTCTTCTATTGCTGTATCTCTGCCCTGCTTCCTCTTGCTATCTTTTCTGTATTTCTCTGTTCCATTCCCTCTTCCATCCTTTCTAACTTTATCCCCCTCTTGAGCTAGCTGTCCCTTCTCTTTTCTCTCTTCCTCCATGTCTTGCTCACAGTTTTTTCCTCCAGTGCTGTCCTGCTTTGTCCCTTGTTTCTCACTCTCGTTCTGTCATGCTCCCTGTGTCTTTTTTGAGCTCCTCCATCTCTCTCCTGCAGCCTATTGCTATTTTTTCCCTTTGTCCTTCTTCCAGTCTTTGTGTCTCTCTCCCTTTGTTCTCCCTCCCTTCCTTTTTTTCCTTTCTTGCTACATCTCTGTTCTGCTCCCTAGGATGGAATCAAATCCAGCCAGTTCTTCACCCAGCAAAGAGTATGCTTGTCTAAGATAGGAGACGACAGCTTCTCGAGGAGTATGCCATGAGAGATGGTATCAAAAGCCTTGCTGCAGTCAAGGTAGGTAACATCCACAGCCTTTCCCTCATCCACTAGGTGCGTCACCTGGTCATAGAAGGAGATCGGATTGGTCAAGCAGAACCTGTCTTTTGTAAACCCACACTGACCAGGCCCAATCCCCTGCTTGTCCCAGACTTGCCACATGAGCGCTCTAGGCAAACTGTTCCATAATCTTCCCTGGTACCGAGGTCAGGCTGACAGGCCCGTAGTTCCCCAGATCCTCCCTCTGACCCTTCTTGTAAATGGGCATCACACCGGCAAGCCTCCAGTCCTCTGGGACCTCTCCCGTTGACCAGGATCACCAATAGATGACGGAGAGCAGCTTAGGAAGCACCTCTGCCAGTTCCCTCTGCCCTCTTGGATGGATTCCATCTGGTCCCATGGATTTGTGAGCATCCGGATAGCGTAGCAGGTCACTATTTCCTCCCGGATTAAAGGGGGGGGGAGATATATTCTGCTCTTCATCCTCACCTTCCAGCTCAGGAGGCAGAGTACTCTGAGTACAACTGGTCTCCCTGTTAAAGACTAAGGCAAAGAAGGCATTAAGTACCTCAGCCTTTTCCTCATCTCTGGTGGCAACATTCCCTTCTGTATCCCTTAAAGTATAGATATGCTCCTTGGGATTCTTTTGACCGTTAATGTATTTGTAAAAACATTTTTTGTCATCTCTTATGACAGCAGACAGATTTCCTTCTAGCTGAGCTTTTGTCTTTCTAATTTCCTTTCTCTATGACCTAACAGGATCCCTGCACTCCTCCCAGGTTGCCCGCCCTTTCTTCCAGAGATGATAAACTCTCCTTTTGTTTCCTGACTCCTAGCAAAAGCCCCCCGTTCAGCCAGGCCGGTCATTTTCCTCAGCGATTCGACATTGCGGCACGGGGGAATAGCCTGGTCCCGAGCTGTTAAGATTTCCTTCTTAAAGAACGTCCGTCCCTCCTGGACCCCTTTGCCCTTCAGGACCATCTCCCAAGGGACTCTCTCAACCAGTGCCTCAACGAGGCCAAAGTTTGCCCTCCGCAAGTCCGGAGTGCTGGATTTGCCAACCCCCTTCCTTGCCTCACCAAGAATTGAGAATTCTGTCATTTCACGGTCGCTAAGCCCAAGACGGCCTGTGACCATCACACCTCCCACCAGTCCTTCCCTGTTTGTAAACAATAGATCTAGCAAGGCTCCTCCCCTGGTCGGCTCACCTACCGCCTGTGTCGGGAAGTTATCTTCCACACGCTCCAGGAACCTCCTAGACTGTTTATTCTCAGCTGTGGCATATTTCCAGCAGACGTCTGGACACTTGAAGTCCACCACGAGAACAAGGGCACGCAATTCTAAGACTACTGCTAGCCGCTTGTAGAATGATTCATCCGTCACTTTGACCCCGTCGGGCGGTCTATAACAGACTCCCAGCACAATATCTGCCTTATCGGCCTTCCCTCTCATCCTCACCCATAAGCACTCCGCCTTGTCATCGCACTCGGGTAGCTCTGTACTGTCCAAACCCTGCCTAACATAGAGAGCCACCCCGCCACCTCTTCTACCTTGCCTATCCCTTCTGAAGAGCTCGTAGCCATCTGTTGCAGCACTCCGCTCACGGGAGGCACCCCACCGTGTTTCCGTGATGGGAACTAAGTCATATGTATCCTGCCGCGCGATGGCTTCCAGCTCCTCCCGTTTATCGCCCATGCTGTGTGCGTTGGCATAGATGCATTCGAGCTGGCCTATCGAATCCATCCCTAACGTCAGCACACGCTGCCCCCAGGCTCACCTCTGGTGCACCTAGTCTTATCCCTTTCCTGCGGAGAGTTTCGAGCAGGGAAGACACCGAACACTCAATATGAGATCCTGCAAGCGTCTTCAATGTTTATTTCTAACAGGGTTCTTTTATATGATTTCTATAACATATGCCTATTACTCATTCTCTTATTGGTTACATGATAAAAAAGTTACACTCACATACTGCACATACTTACAGTTACAGGCTACTTATTTTTACATTTCTTCAACCACAACTTCTCTTCACAAAGTTCCTTGCTTTCACCACTGTCTTGTCGAAGCAGAAATCTTCTTGCTTGCACAACACCTCTGCAGACTTGTGACCCTGTTCTATTTAGCATTCCTCAACAATTTCCCCTTTTTCTTTTTGTTGAACAATCCAAACTGGATTCACAACTGATTCTAGACCCTTCTTCACACAAGAAAAAGTACGACAAATAATAACAAGTACAATAATGATAATAACAAAAAACTGAATGCCTACCTTCATCAAGGTTTTTAACCAACCGGTAATTCCCCATTTTCAAGTCAGTCATCAACAGGATTTATAACAACAGTAAGCTTTTTCATGTTATCTTGCAATTGGGAAAGTTTCTTATGAATAGATTCAGAGTGATCAGAAAGATTCATACAACACATTCCTTCAAACTCTTCACAACCGTGTCCCTGTGCTAACAACAAAAAATCAATGGCAGCTCGAGTTTGCAATAAGGTATGCCGTATACCATCGACATCAGCGATGAGTTCATCTACTATTGTGGAGGTAATATTAATTTGTATTCCTGTCCAACAAGCTAGCCGTTTTAATTGGGTTAGTGCTTTGGCAGAGGCAGCTTGGGGTGTAAAAAGAGATGCTAAAATAACAGTCGGGCGTTCCCACAATTCCACATTATCTTTACATTCAGGTCCCAATTGATATGTATCACATCTAGCACGTTTAGATTTGTGACTTATATTACTCATATTCAACTATTGATGAATGCTGGGGGCAAACAACTTTAATTTGCCAAGATAACACGGTCCTCCTTGTGCTTTTGTAGGTATAGCTGGCCAAGCACGATCCCCACAAATAAGAAATAGTCCTGGTGGTAACATTTTTGCCTTTTTTTACTTTGCCATACCCGGTTACGGGCCAATTCCAACCATTACAATAACCAGTAATGTTATAGTACCAAAAAGATTTAGGGGTAATCCAGATACTATCATTTCTTGGCTTTTCAGGTCTAAAGTTCTTAATTTTAACTAAATCTTTACCTTGATAATCCCCAAAAGTTAAACAATAATCTCCAGGTACAGACCCCAAAATATTAAGTTCCTGAGGCTCTATACCAGTAACATTCAATTTCTTAATAATGCTATGTGTTTGGGCTCCCAAAGGATTTATGGAGATATTTAATGTGTCACACCAATTGTTTGTGGTTAATCCAGGCCGAATGGTACAGAAATCAGTCTTTGCTTGATTTAGATCATCATAAACTTTGGCTGTCGTCCAAGGCCCAAATCCTCTCCTGTTTTTTAAAGGGACCCCAATTAAGCACGTACGAAACGGATCAGATGGGGTAGCTAATGATGGACAAAATGAATCCTGTCCTGTCTCGTTAGCCCAAGTAATCCACATATTCTGTCGAAGATCAATCTTGTGAAGGTTTCGCAATCCCTTTCCTAAGATAACAGACCATGTGATTAAAATCTTCATCCCAGTTATAATTCTATCCATTTTCTGTTATAAAGCAAGCGAAGGTTCAAAGTTGTTAGTAATGATTAAACAGTCTATAGTTCTATTTACAAACCAGGCGTCTCAGTAGAAACATCGTTTGCAGCTGGTCTAGTCCATCTGGACGGAATCCATTGTAACCCTGTTGGGGTAAGTACACACATGTGACCTCTTCCCTGATAAACAACTTCAGCTGGTTCTTGCCAAATCCCAGTTTTCAAATCTCTATATTTAACCCTAATTTTTGGCGACTCAGCAGACTTTGGTTTTGGCTTTATATAATGAACCCAGGCTGCAGGCTGATCTTGCCCCAGAATACAAAGATGATTTAAAGTAAACAATGTACGAGCTAGACGTTCTTGTATATCCACAGTATCATCATTCTTTACTAAATATCGTTTTAATACTTGATGTGTTCTTTCTATAATAGCTTGACCAGCGCGTGAGTGTGGTATACCTGTTACATGTTTCACCCCCCACATTTGCACGAACTTTTGAACTTTTGTACTGATATATGCAGGACCATTATCAGTCTTAATCTCTTGAGGCACCCCCATAACAGCAAAACATGTAGTAAGATGTCTAACTACATGGAGTGCCTTTTCTCCAGCCTGAGCTGTTGCCCATATATATTTACTGTAAGTATCAATGGTTACATGAACATATTTTAAACGCCCAAATCCATTTACATGGGTTACATCCATTTGCCATAGTTCATTCGGACCAAGACCCCTGGGATTTACTCCTATTCCCAAACCCGGACCAAAACGGCTACATTTTGGACAGCTTCGTACAATACCTTTAGCCTCATTTATGGTAATTCTGAATTGTTTGAACAGTCCCTTGGCATTTTGGCGAAAGGCTTCACGTGCCTCACGAGCTTTCACAAACTCACTTAGAGGTACAGTCAAAGATACCAATTGATCAGCCTTCTGATTACCTTCACCCAAACCTTCTGACCATTTATGACTTCTAATATGAATCACGCAATATGGTTCTGACCGTTGATGTACGGCAGATTGAAGTTGCCATAATAACTCAAACAATCTAGGATTGTTAACTTCTTTTATCCTTGCTCCTTCTATTCGGTATACTATTCCAGCCACATATAACGAATCAGAAACAACATTAATTGGTTCATTTATCCACTTAACAAAAGTCCATACGACTGCTGACAATTCTAACAATTGCAGCGAATCTCCTTTTTCTGCTGCAATTATCTGATGACTCCACTGTCCATTCACTTCCCAGGTGACAGCTGCTGTCTGCGACTTTCTACCCACATCTGTATAAACAGTTAATGCATTCTTAATAGGAGCTTCACTTCTCTTTGTTTTTTCAATCCATCCTGTTCCAGACATCCATTTTAGCACTGGACTTTTTAAAGGGCTTAAACTGATAGACACACCCTGGGTCAATAAACTCAATTGCAACATTTCCAAATGTTGTAAACACCAGTCCAAATCTTCTCACCGAATTGGGAGATAAATTGTTCCCGGTTCTTTACCCCAAATCTGTAACAATCGCGTTCTACCTTTACGAATTAACTCTGCCAAATTTTCATCTTTTTGTCGTATCGTCTTTTTTGGTCGCAAAGACGTAAAGAGCCACTCTAAAACCCGAGGCTCCGCCTTTTTCTTTTTACATTGGGTTAATGTACCTATGAACCGATTCTTGGAGTGTAAGATAGCGAGATCGACAGGTAAATCTGGATCAAAGCGGTCCACCATACGAGATGTAATGACAGTGGAGATGTTTTTTATTGTCTCTTCTTGCAGACTTGATAATTTCACTGGTAAGGACAGATCAGTTCCCTTTAACAAAGGTCATAAAACTTCTAACTCCTCATTGGTAATTCTCACTATTGGTCTCAGCCACTGTAAGTCTCCTAGCAGCTTTTGTGCATCGTTCAAAGTCTTGACATCAGTCTGTATTTCTAGTTTTTGTGACCGTACCTGGGAGTCTGTAATAAGCCATCCCAAATATTTCCACACTGGTTGACATTGTATCTTTTCTGTTGCAATTTTCAAACCATGCTTATATAATGTCTCTTCAAGATATTGTTCCTGGTTTGCAGAAAATGGTTGTTGTTGGGCCAACAAAATATCATCCATATAGTGATATATTATCGTCTTGTCCCAGGTTGATCGGATTTCTCTCAGGGCATCGTCCACAAAAAGTTGACATAAAGTAGGACTGTTTTTCATGCCTTGTGGAAGTACAATCCATTCAAATCTGCGAGCTGAGCCAGCTCGATTAACCGATGGTAACGTAAAAGCAAAGCGTTTAGTATCTCTGGGATGTAAAAAGATGGTGAAAAAACAGTCTTTTAAGTCAATAATTAATAAATGCCAGCCTATCGGTAACATAGCTGGGCTAGGCATTCCCGGTTGAAGCGCTCCCATGGCTTGCATCTGTTCATTGACTGCTCTGAGATCATGTAATAGCTGATATTTGCCCGATTTTTTTCTTGATAACAAAAATGGGTGTATTCCACGGGCTAGTTGAAGGTTTAATATGTCCCAACGCTAATTGTTCATCTACCAATATTTCTGCTTGTTCCAGACTTTCCTTCCTTAGCGGCCACTGTTCGATCCAGACAGGTTCATCATTTGTCCAAACTAAAGGAATCGGGAAAGTCCAATCGGTGACCGCTCCTAAAAAGGCGACTCAGTTGTCAATCTTACTCCTAACTGGAGAAGAATATCTCATCCAATCAAGGCTGAAACTCCATGAGGGAAGGGCATTACAGTAATTGTGGCATTGGTTCTTTGTCCATCTAGATAAACTACAATTCTATCCTGACTTTGTTGAACAGTAGCTGTTCCCCCAACTCCTTCCACGCCTCCAGCAACAGTCCTTGTTGGCCACAATTCTGGCCGAAAATGTTCGCCGACGATATAAATATCAGTTTTGGTGTCCAACAAGGCTTGTAAAATAACTCTCTCCCCTTTATTTTCCAGAGTGACTGTTGTTATTGGTCTTTCTGTGAGAGGCATGGATAACATCACTAATCCTCCTGTCGCACCGAATCCTCTATCACCTCTAATTTGCTGATTTCCAGTTGTCATTCCCTTGGTTAATTGTAACAATGGCACCAACTGTGCTATCTTGCTTCCCTTCGGTATAACAATTGGAGGAAACAAAGTTTGTGCTACAATATAGATTTCACCTTCAAAGTCACTGTCTATTACTCCAGGCAGCACAAATATTCTTTTTATTCCACTTGATGAACATCCCAACAGCAATGCCCCTTGTCTCTCGCCATTTATAATTATTTTTCCGCATATTCCTGTAGCAATCTTTTGTGGTTTAGGGTCAATAAGTGTAACATCTACTGCTGTTGCCAAGTCCAATCCGAGGCTGCCAAGCGTTGCTGGAGATGGTTGTCCCGCTGGGGTGAGTTGAGATGTGGCTCTGGAGCTGGCGTAAGGTTGTCCCTCAATGATACCGGAGCCGCGATTGGTGTCCTCGCGCTGCGACCCCTAGCGCTCGACATCCCGTTTCCCGATCAACGGCACGCAGTGGTACTGTGGGTGTCTTGCCGGCAGTTCTGGCACCAAACTCCTGGCTCCCTACACTGTTGTCTCTTGTGACCTAGCTTTCCACATCTATAACACTTAAACTTTCCACCCCTACTGTCATTAAAGCCTCTATTGCCCCCTGCTGGTTTTAAAGGTGCAAGGGCAGCTGCAAAGGCTTGTTGTTGCTGTTGTTGACCTTCAATTAACTTTTCCCCTAGTTTCTCTAATGATTCCACTAACATTGCTTGTGGACCTACAGGGACCTTGCTCATACGTTCTAACATTAGTTCAATTGATGCATCAGCTGGCAAAGTAACCAATACAGCTCTGGCGGCAGCGTTACCGTTTTCCAAAGCACATTGTCGCAACAGTGCAGCTTTTAGAGCCGGAGGCATATTTGCCTTATTCAAGGCTGCTGTGAGCCTATCCACAAAGGCTCTTGGGTTCCCTGTTTGATTGACATATATGATGGAGTGGCTGGAGCTTCCCTTACGTTTGACAGGCCTTCCCGAGCCAAACGCATGGACTCCAGACATTTCTCGGGACCCATTTCCATCTGCATTATCACATGTCCAAAGGCTCCTGCTGGCTGCACGGCAGGACTTTTCCATCGATCTGCTCCTCTCCACTGGTTTCCACAGGGAAAGTGTAAGTCCCTGTCGGTCCCTGTTTGGGCACCACTTGCGGAGAGTTTCGAGCAGGGAAGACACAGAACACTCAATATGAGATCCTACAAGCGTCTTCAATGTTTATTTCTAACAGGGTTCTTTTATATGATTTCTATAACATATGCCTACTAGTCATTCTCTTATTGGTTACATGATAAAAAAGTTACACTCACATACTGTACGTACTTGCGGTTACAGGCTACTTATTTTTACATTTCTTCAACCACAACTTCTCTTCACAAAGTTCCTTACTTTCGCCACTGTCTTGTCTCAGCAGAAATCTTCTTGCTTGCACAATGCCTCTGCAGACTTGTGACCCTGTTCCATTAACCATTCCTCAACACTTACCCCCTTCAACCCTAGTTTAAAGCCCTCTCTCTGAGGCCCACCATCTCACGAGCGAGGATTCTTTTACCCCTTTGAGATAGCCGGATACCATCTGTCACTAGCAAGCCCGGTGCCGTGTAAACCTCCCCGTGATCAAAAAACCCCAAACGCCACCGATGGCGCCAGCCTCTGAGCCACGTCATCACCAGGTGTGGTTTCCTGTTCCTTTCAGTATATTTCCCTGCCACTAAGGGATTGAGGAAAACACTACCTGTGCTCCTTCCACTAATCGCCCCAGTGCCCTGCCAGCCGCTTGTAGAATGATTCATCCGTCTCTTCAACCTGGTCAGGCGGTCTGTTACAGACTCTCAGCACAATATCTGCCTTATCGGCCTTCCCTCTCCTCCTCAACCTGTGGGATGGGTCAGGACTGCATATTGGGCCCTCTGTCCCCCTCAGAAGGGACTCGCCTATGACAATTACTCTCCTTTTTCTTTTTTTTGGGGGCTTTGGGAATGCATGGGGCTGCCCGACTGAGCCTGGGCACCTCCCTGGATAGGGCTTCACCTACACCCTGATCTTCATTGACCTGGTCCTCAAGTTCCAGAGCCACGTTCCTGTTCCGTAGGGGCAACTGGGAAGGTGAGGGAGACCGGGAGGGGACTCGCCTGCCTCACCGAGCAGGGACCTGTATCCATTCCCCTGCATCTCTTAGGTCCCCTCCTGCCCGGTGGCGATGGGGCAGGGAAACCTCCGCTTCTCGCGGAGCCTCCATCCGCTGCCTCTGCCCCAGGGATGGTAGGGTGTGGGTCCACCAATCTATCTCCCTCTCATGCTCCCTGATACTCCTCAACCTTTCCACTTCCTCCTTCAGCTCTGCCACCAGGCTGAGCAGATCCTCTACCTGGGCACATCTCACACAAGAGGTGTCCCCGCTGCCCTCCGGCATCAGTGATAGACTCGGGCACTCCCCGCAGCCAGATACCCGGACAGCTGCACGTTTACATGGGAGCTCAGTCTGCGTCACCACATTTTTCCTAGCGATGGCTTTCACCTCAGTGGCAGCGATACTGGGGTCCCCTTCTGAGGACGATGCCCACCGCTTCAGTAGCCTGCTTGAGCTGGGGGGGGCGGGGGGGGCTGCGCCCTGCCCTCACGAACTGCAGC
Source organism: Astur gentilis (assembly GCF_929443795.1). Taxonomy (NCBI): domain Eukaryota; kingdom Metazoa; phylum Chordata; class Aves; order Accipitriformes; family Accipitridae; genus Astur; species Astur gentilis. The sequence goes on from NC_064889.1 coordinate 41,215,095, forward strand.
GCAAACTGCCGCACCACGGCACACCTTTCTGATGCACCACGCGCTGCTTCCTGTGCTCCTCAGGGCCATTTAAATCTCCCACAGTTGCCCCTGGCAATGCCCATGCCGCGGCAGCCTGTCTCGTGAGAGCTGCCTGCTCTGCAAGGTCCCTCTGCTCTTCCCCGGGGCTCCTGGACCTCAGGAACCTCCCGGTCCGCCTCAATCTAGCACTTAGCCGCCAACTTACCATTGTGTCTGCTGGCGTCGCCGTTGACCGATGTGATTTTAATAACTACATTGTTATTGCATTTAACGAGCTAATTTCCTACCTAGTTTAAAAATACACATGTCTTTTTCTGTCTACATCTCAGAAAAATTAAAATTAACTCCTTACCTGGTCACATTGCCGATGCAGTAGTTGTAGCTGTAGTACAGGAGCAGGTATTGTAGTTGCCAGTAAGTGTTGCTTTCTCTGTTCAGGGTCTCATTTGCTGTAAATTTAATGCAGGTGAAAACAGTGCTGCTGCTCCTCCAGTTGACTTTATATCTTCTGGTGGTTTGCCCTTCCCCTTTCCCAGGTGATTGTGCTAAGGGTGGTGGGCGGGGGCTCAGGGGTATTTGAGCCACAGCCTCTGCTGAGGGAGCTCATTGTGCTCCTGGGTTTCTCTGGTGTTGGTGCTCAGCTCTTCCTTGAGTGCTTTGCAGCTTTTGAGTTGGTTCAGCCCTTTAGGAAGAGGTGTTTGCCTGAGGTAAGAGCTTCAGGACCAGTCAAGGTTCTGCAGCATGTGTGGTGGAAAGTAACACTTGTATGCAGCTTTTTTTCCCCTTTTCTTTTTTTCAGGTCAGTAGTTTTGTTTTGAGTGTTCAGGGGTAGAAAGACAGTTTAATAGTATGCATTGTTTGTTTTTGTTTGTTTTTTTTCTTTTAATTCTTCATTTATTGTGTTTCCCTGGAATTTCCAACTTTATTGGAAAATGGAGCCTTGTTTTTTTCACCAGTTCTGCTGTATGCTGTGTAAGTTGATGATATCTCTCTTAATGAGACCGATGGTGACATTGTTTAGCAGGGGTTAGGGTGAATGTCCTGTATGTATTTGTATATGGAGTTTTAGTATTTCTGAAGAAAGCAGAAGAGCCGTGAGACACAATACCCTTCAGGGTTTGGGATGCCTTTCCTCATTGCCCACAGAATGCCATGTTGTCCCTAGAATCTTTGCAGCTTGTGGCAGGCCCCTTGTAGATTACAAGGCTTGGGACTTGACTTTACTTTGTGGGCATGGAGCAGAGCTCAGAGTTTCTGGGAAGCTGTAGGTTAGGAGGTTCCCCCAGAGTGGAACTGCTGTTGCAGATTATTCCAGATGAGTTCACCTACTGTGGATTACCTAGGTGGAGCCCCTGGTGAAGGTAAACCTTATGCATGACCCCCCCAGCATGTGCATGTTCTTGTGCATGTATCTTACCACTGCGAATTATCCATCTAACACACCTTCCCTGTGAGTTTTTTCCCATGCTGATTGGTGGGGGTGTCACACCCTTCCCCCCCCCCACCTGCTGTGTATCCCTGAAGTTCCATGTATTCTTGGTGTTATTTGTGGCTGCTGTCCTGTCTGTGTGTCCCCCCCCCCCAAAGTGCAGGGGTGTGGCTTCAGCTGACCATTTCCTGCATGACTGCAGGGGGTGTTGTTGCCCCCCTGTCCTTCTGGGACATGGCTGCTCCTCTTCCCCCCATGTATTTCCATGCCCCTCCATGGAAAGGAGCATGAACATGTGGTGTCTTTTGTGCTTTGGGGCTCTTGTACCTCTGTTAAGGGAGTCAGCTGGAGACGTGCTCAGGGGGACTCTGCATCATTGGCTATTCACAGTAAAGAATTTGTTTTGCAACCAGAGATATTTTGGAGATGGAATTCTTAAGGGATCGAATTCTGCTCTTTGATTCATTCCTATCCAGAAGGTAGTTCTGGTAGAAGTAAGGTGGTATGCACAGCTTTGCTAGAAGTGAAGCATAACCCCAGAGTGTTTTGGGTTTTTTTATAGGAAACTGAAGCACATCAATTTTGGTAACAACAACAGTGTCATTGCATTTAATGAGCTAGTTTCTTACCTAGTTTAGAAGGGCATCTTTTGTTTTCTATCTACACCCCAGACAAACTAAATTTAATTTCATACCTGGTCCTATTGCTGGTGCAATAGGTGTAGCTGTAGCACAGGAGCAATTAGTGTCCTTTCCTGGGGGAGTTTACTTTCTCTGTTCAGGGTCTCATTTGCTGTAAATTTAAGGCAGGTGAGGACAGTGCTGCTGCTCCTCCAGCTGACCCTATAACTGCTTGTGGTTTGCCCTTCCCCTTTCCCAGGTGATTGTGCTAAGGGTGGTGGGCGGGGGCTCAGGCTAATTGAGCCGCAGCCTCTGCTGAGGGAGCTCATTGTGCTCCTGGGTTTCTCTGGTGTTGGTGCTCAGCTCTTCCTTGAGTGCTTTGCAGCTTTTGAGCTGGCTCAGCCCTTTGGGAAGAGGTGTCTGCCTGAGGTAAGAGCTTCAGGACCACTCAAGGTTCTGCAGCATGTGTGGTAGAAAGTAACACTTTTATACAGCTGTGCTTTCCCCCCCCCCTTTCTTTTTTTCAGGTCAGTAGATTTGTTTTGAGTGTTCAGGGGTAGAAAGATGGTTTAATAGCAGGCACTGTTGTTTTTTTTAATTCTTCATGTGTTGTGTTTCCCTGGAATTCCCAACTTTTTTGAAAATGGAACCTTGTTTTTTTCACCAGTTCTGCTGTGTGCTGTATAAGTTGATGATATCTCTCTTAACAGGACTGATGGTGACATTGTTTAGCAGGGCTTAGGGGGAGTGTCTTGTATGTGTTTGAATATGGAGTTTTAGTACTACTGATGAAAGCAGAAGGGCTGTGAAGCACAGTGCCTTTCAGGGTTTGGGATGCCTCAATGCCTTTCCTCATTGCCCACAGGATGCCACGTTGTCCCTAGAATCTTTGCAGCTGGTGGCAGGCCCCTCTTACATTACAAGCCTTCGGACTTGACTTTATTTTGTGGGCATGGAGCAGAGCTCAGATTCTCTGGGAAGCTGTAGGTTAGGGGGTGCCCCCGGAATTTGGGATGTGGCTCAGAAGAGCGGCTCCTGAGGAGTAGCCACTGAAGGGGGTTCAGGAGTGCAGATTGAGGAAGCAGTGAGGTTCCTTTCCTGAGTGTTGAGGAGAAGAAAAGGGGTTTCTTAAGTTTTGGGACTGCTGGGAAAGGGAGGAGGGTTCACCAGCCCTTCTCAGATGAGTTTTCCAGTTGGTTTTGAATGTCATAGAATTGTAGAATGGTTTGGGTTGGAAGGCACCATAAAGATCCTCTAGTTCCACACACCACCCCTCCCCCCCCGGGACACCTTCCGTGAGACCAGGTTGCTGAAAGCTGTATCTGACCTTGAATGCTTCCAGGGAGGGAGCACCTGCAGGTTCTCTGGGCAACGTGTTCCAGTGCCTCACCACCCCTAGTGATAAATGTCTTTCTAACACCTAAACTAAATGTACCCTCTTTAGGACTAAAGTCGTTATGGCCTTGTCCTATTGCTGTACTCCTTTGTGAAAAGTCCCTCTGCAGGTTTCCTGTAGGCAGCCTTTATGTACCGTGAAGTGTGCTATAAGGTCTCCTGCAAAGCTGCATGCTGGTCCGAGAAGGTGAGGCGGTCGTCGGCCGGGTCGGTGTTGAATAGTAAAGTATTATGTGGCTGCTCGGTTCAGCGTTTACCTTCTGTTCTGGAGGTGCTGTGTGGGCTATCTTTGAATTGGATGAGCATTTGAGGTGAGCTGTGGATTAGTGAAGGTGGAGTGTGGGGCTGATGAATTCTCATGAGCGCCATGCTCACTTAGTGTCTCTCGGTACCTTAGGTAGCAGGAGTGACGACAGCTGCAGGGTCTGAGTCGAACAAGTGGGGAAGCGAACATGGTGGCACTTGTGAGGAGGTGGGAGTTGGGGAAGTAGTTGGTGTTGGCCAGTGGGATGCTTACTCCCTTTTCTGATTTGTTGTTTGTTTGTTTTTTAAATTGCAGATGTTGAAGAGCAATGTGTCCCTTTGAGGAACATCCTAGTTAGCCTGTGTGGTTTTGTGGAGGATGGATTGGGACCCTCAGCCTTCTGAAAGCTATGTTGAGGGACCCGGGCTGGGGAGAGGCTGGGAGGGAGGGACAGAGCTGGGAAGTGCCGGGAGGGGTTTTAAAGTTAGAGTAGGAGGGCAGGAGCCATCCTGTGTGGGCAGGCGAAGGGAGCGGGTTGCCTTTCAGCATGAGAGCAGTGTGTCCCGGGCAGGGCAGTTCCATCCTGTGTCCATGGTGGCGTGCAGTTTGTGTAGTCTGTGTTCTGTGCCTTAGACCTTCCTCAGGTCTCGATGTCCTCATCGTGCTTTTTGCCGGGGGAGCGCGGCATGCGCTTTAGGTGCCGTCCCTAGGGTTTCGAATGCTCTTGCTTATCAGCACAGCGCCGATCGGGTGCTTCTTTTCATGTGTTCGGAGCTCTAAAGCATGGATTGGTCTCGTCATATTCCAGTCGGTTCTTTTTGCGTTGTTCTTTTGGGCTGCTTTGGCAGCTCTGCTCTCTAGTCGTCTGTTTTCTCAGACTGGGAGTTCTTCTCTGCCTCTTGATGTTCCTAGATCTTGATGACAGGCTTCTGGCGCGTCCATGGTCTCGGTTTTGACAGTACCATCTTTTAACAGGCTGTTACGTGGGACTCCTCGGGGGTCTGCCGTAGAGCCTCCTTGCCTCAGTGTTTTGGACGCTGTAGGTCATCTTGCCGGATGGCACCTCCCATCTGGGAGTCATTCTTCTTGCTGACAGTTTTCTCTCTGAATCACCTTGTCTGTAGTCTTCTGTGTTGTGTTGGTCCGTGCACAGGTGTGCTTGGCTTGGAGCTGCTCTGCCCGGGGCTGTTGAGTCAGGGGTAGGTGGCACAGCGATAAGAGGGTTGTACTGTTTTTTAAATGGCTGGTTGTAGCTGGAGTACTGGTATTCCTAGATGGAATCAAAGTCTCTGGACTTGTTAAGCTCTCGCTCTGCATCCAGGCCGATTCGTTCAATATGGGGCTTTATTCAGATGCGGAGAGGTGAGATGTGTGCCCCAGAGCAATGTAGGAGGGGAGCGGAGTGCCATAAGGAGGTGGATCTGTGAGTGGAGTGGGAGGGAAGATGTGGCCGGTGGCTCTATGACTAGCTGATAGGGATTTCTTTTTTCTTTTATTAATTTTAAGTTGTGAAGCAAGGAGTGAAGCGGCCATGAGTGCTGGAGGTGTCTCTGGCAAGGTGAGCTCTGACTACTGGGTTAAAGGAACTGTTCCTTTGGAGGTGTTGCATTGTTGGTAAAGTTGGAATCACCCCTTGTTTGACTTAGCAGGCAGTGCGCATGCTTTGATGTGGCAAGCTCTTGATTACAGAGCGGGGTATTTGAGTGGCCAAGGTAGAGGAGAGGGAGTTGGGAATCGGTCCAAGCAGGCTAAGGTTTCAGGCGGCCTCTCAGCATGCATCTCCCGCTTTGTTTTTTCCACGTGGGGCACGCAGCCTCAGAGGAGCCATGCCGCAGGCCAATGAGGAGTTTGAGAAGGTGAGGTGGTTGTGGGCTGGGTCGGTGTTGAATATCGAAGTATTGGGTGGTTACTTGCTTAAGCGTTTACCTTTTGTTTTGCAGGCGCTATGCGGGCCAGCTTTGGAATGGCATGAGCCTTTGAGGTGAGCTGTGGCTGATGGAGGAGGAGCATGGGGCTGGTGACATCTAGTGACTGCTGTGCTAATTCTGTGCCTCTTGCTGTCTCAGGTACCCTGAGAGATGATGGTGGCAGGGTGTGACCCTGGAAAGAGCAGGTAAGCATAACACTGAGGTGGGGGTGTGTGTGTGTGAGATTAAGTGGGCTTTTGAGAAATTAGCTCGCGTTTGCTGATGGGTTGGTTACTGCCTCTTCTTATTGTGTTGTTGGTGGTTTGGTTTTGTTTACTCTTTTCACTGCAGATGATGAAGAGGAACCTGGCGACTGCCAGATGGTCCCAGTTAGCCAATGTGAGTTGTGCGGAGGCTGGATTCGTACCGTAGGTCCACTGAAAGTTAAGTTGAGGCACGCGGGCTGGGGAGTGGCTGGGAGGGAGGGAGGGACAGAGCTGGGAATTGCCGGGAGGGGTTTCAAAGTTAGAGTAGGAGGCCAGGAGCTGTCCTGCGTGGGCAGGTGAAGGGAGCGGGTTGCTTTTCAGCCTGAGACCAGTGCGTGCCGGGCAGGGCAGTTCCGGCCTGTGTCTGTGGCGGTGTGTAGTTTGTGTAGTCTGTCTTGTGTGCCTTTGACCTTGTTCGGGCCTTGACGCAGTCATCAATCTTTACGCTCAGGGAGCGTGGCGTGTGCTTTGGCAGCAGTCCCTCGGGTCTCGAATGGCCTTACTCATCGGCACTGTGCCAAACAGGTGCTGCTTTCTTGCGCTTGGAGGTCTGAAGCATGGTTTGGTGTCGGAAGGTTCCCGCTGGTTCTCTTTTGCGGCGCTCTTGTGGGCTGCTTTGGCAGCTCTGCTCTCTAGGCGTGCGTTGTCTCGGAATGGGAGTTCTTCCCTGCCTCTTGACGTTCCTAGGTCTTGATGACAGGCTTCTGGCGCGTCCACGATCTGGGTTGTGACGGTACCATCTTGTAACGGGCTCTTCCTTTTGCCTCTTCTTCTTCGGGGCCGTCGTCGAGGCTCCTGACTTCGTGGTCTTCGATGCCGTAGGTCATCTTGCCGGCTGGCAGGTCCTGTCTGGGAGTCATTCTTATTGCGGAGAGTTTTCTCTCTCTCTTCGAATCTCCTCGTTGCTATGTTTTGTGTGGTGTGCGTGGGTGCGTTTGGCTTGGAGCTGCTCTGCCCGGGGATCTGGAGTCAGGGGTAGGTGCAACAGCAATAGGAGCGTATGGGGGAGGTGGTCAAATGTCATGGGGTCAGGGTCAAAGGTCAGCATGGTCACTGGTGAAAGCTCACAGTGCCTGCCTAGGGCCAGACTTCATGGGGGTCAGGGGTCAACAGTCACAGGTCAGCTGTCAGGGGCTTAGAATTAGGTTGTCAGTTTAGCATTAGAGCTTAGGGTTAGGGAGTCACGTCAGGGTTGGGGTGGAGCCGCAGCCCGACGTGCGGTCTGAGGAGGTGAGGTGGGTGTGGGCTGGGTCCGTGTTGAATATAGAGGTATTGGGTGGTTGCTCAGTTAAGCGTTTCCCTTTTGTTTTGCAGGCACTGCACGGGCCATCGTTGGAACGGGACGAGTGTCTGAGGTGAGCTGCGCCTTAGGGCGGAGGAGCGTGGGGCCGGTGCCTTCTCGCGAGGGCTGTGCTAATTCTGTGCGTCTTCCTTTGTCAGGTACCCTGAGAGACAATGGCCGCAGGCTGTGACCCTGGAAAGAGCAGGTAAGTGTAACACTGTGGTGGGCCTGATGAAGCGGGCTTTTGGCAAAGTAGCTGGTGTTGGCTGATGGGTTATTTGCTGCCTCTTCTGCTGGTGTTGGTGGTGGTTGTTTTTTTCACCGTCTTCACTGCAGATGACGAAGAGGAACCTGGCGACTGCCGGACAGTCCCAGTTCGCCGATGTGATTTGTGCGGGAGGCTGGATTCGTACCTTCGGCCCTCTGAGAAGTAAGGTGAGGGACGCGGGCTGGGGAGTGGCCAGGAGGGAGGGAGGGACAGAGCTGGGAAGTGCCAGGAGGGGTTTCAAAGTTAGAGTAGGAGGGCAGGAGCCGTCCTGTTTGGTAAGGTTTAATGGAGCGGGGGGCTTTTCAGCCCGAGACCAGCGCATGCCGGGCAGGGCAGTTCCGGCCTGTGTCTGTGGTGGTGTGTGGTTTGCGTCGTCTGTCTTGCATGCCTTCCACCTTGTTCGGGTCTCGACGCCGTCATCAGTCTTTGCGCTCGGGGAGCGTGGTGTGCGCTTTGGCAGCAGTTCCTACGGTCTCGAACGGCCTTCCTCATTGGCACCGTCCCAGTTGGGTGCTGCTTCTCTTGCGCTCAGAGGTCTAAAGCGTGGATCGGCGTCAGAAGGTTCCCGCTGGTTCTCTTTTGCGGCGCTCTTGTGGGCTGCTTTGGCAGCGCTGCTCTCTAGCCGTGCGTTGTCTCGGAACGGGAGTTCTTCCCCGCCCCTTGCCGTTCCTAGGTCTCGATGACAGGCTTCTTGCGCGTCCACGATCTCGGTCGTGACGGTACCATTGTGTAACGGGCCATTCCTTTCGCCTCTTCTTGTTCCGGGCGTTCGTCGAGGCTCCCGGCTTCGTGGTCTTGGACGCCGTAGGTCATCTTGCCGGCTGGCAGCTCCCGTCCGGGGGTCGTTCTTCTTGCGGAGAGTTTTCTGTCTCTCTTTGAATCGCCTCGTTGCTATGTTTTGTGTGGTGCGTGGGTGCGTTTGGCTTGGAGCTGCTCTGCCCGGGGATCTGGAGTCAGGGGTAGGTGCAACAGCAATAGGAGCGTATGGGGGAGGTGGTCAAATGTCATGGGGTCAGGGTCAAAGGTCCGCATGGTCACTGGTGAAAGCTCACAGTGCCTGCCTAGGGCCAGACTTCATGGGGGTCAGGGGTCAACAGTCACAGGTCAGCTGTCAAGGGCTTAGAATTAGGTTGTCAGTTTAGCATTAGAGCTTAGGGTTAGGGAGTCACGTCAGGGTTGGGGTGGAGCCGCAGCCCGACGTGCGGTCTGAGGAGGTGAGGTGGGTGTGGGCTGGGTCCGTGTTGAATATAGAGGTATTGGGTGGTTGCTCAGTTAAGCGTTTCCCTTTTGTTTTGCAGGCGCTGCGCGGGCCATCGTTGGAACGGGACGAGCGTCTGAGGCGAGCTGCGCCTTAGGGTGGAGGAGCGTGGGGCCGGTGCCTTCTCGCGAGGGCTGTGCTAATTCTGTGCGTCTTCCTTTGTCAGGTACCCTGAGAGACGATGGCCGCAGGCTGTGACCCTGGAAAGAGCAGGTAAGCGTAACACTGTAGTGTGTCTGAAGAAGTGGGCTTTTGGCAAAGTAGCTGGTGTTGGCTGATGGGTTACTTGCTGCCTCTTCTGCTGGTGTTGGTGGTGGTTGTTTTTTTCACCATCTTCACTGCAGATGACGAAGAGGAACCTGGCGACTGCCGGACGGTCCCAGTTCGCCCACGTGGTTTGTGCGGAGGCTGGATTCGTACCCTCGGCCCTCTGAAAGGTAAGGTGAGGGACGCGGGCTGGGGAGCGGCCAGGAGGGAGGGAGGGACAGAGCTGGGAAGTGCCGGGAGGGGTTTCAAAGTTAGAGTAGGAGGGCAGGAGCCGTCCTGTTTGCTAAGGTTTAATGGAGCGGGGGGCTTTTCAGCCCGAGACCAGCGCGTGCCGGGCAGGGCAGTTGCGGCCTGTGTCTGTGGCGGTGTGTGGTTTGCGTCGTCTGTCTTGCATGCCTTCCACCTTGTTCGGGTCTCGACGCCGTCGTCGGTCTTTGCCCTCGGGGAACGTGGCGTGCGCTTTGGGAGCAGTCCCTAGGGTCTCGAATGGCCTTACTCATCGGCACCGTGCCAGTCGGGTGCCGCTTTTCTTGCGCTCGGAGGTCGGAAGCGTGGATCGGCGTCGGAAGGTTCCCGCCGGTTCTCTTTTGCGGCGCTCTTGTGGGCTGCTTTGGCAGCGCTGCTCTCTAGCCGTGCGTTGTCTCGAAATGGGAGTTCTTCCCCGCCCCTTGATGTTCCTAGGTCTCGATGACAGGCTTCTTGTGCGTCCACGATCTAGGTTGTGACGGTACCATCTTGTAACGGGCCGTTCATTTTGCCTCTTCTTCTTCGGGGCCGTCATCGAGGCTCCTGGCTTCGTGGTCTTGGCCGCCGTCGGTCGTCTTGCCTGCTGGCAACTCCCGTCCGGGAGTCATTCTTCTTGCCGAGAGTTTTCTCTCTCTCTTTGGATCACCTCGTTCGTACGTTTTGCGTTGTGTGTGTTGCGTGCCTGAGTGCGTTTGGCTTGGAGCTGCTCTGCCCGGGGATCTAGAGTAGAGGAGTAGGTGCAACAGCAATAGGAGCGTACGGGGGAGGTGGCCAAATGTCATGGGGTCGAGGTCTAAGTTCAGCATGGTCAGTGGTCAAAGCTCACAGTGCCTAGGGCCGAACTTCATGGGGGTCAGGGGTCAACAGTCAAGGGTCAGATGTCAAAGGGTTAGGATTAGGTTGTCAGTTTAGGATTAGAGCTTAGGGTTAGGGTGTCATGTCAGGGTTGTGGTGGAGCCGCAGCCCGACGTGCGGTCTGCGGAGGTGAGGTGGGTGGGGGCTGGGTCCACGTTGAATATCGTGGTATTGGGTGGTTGCTCAGTTAAGCGTTTCCCTTTTGTTTTGCAGGTGCTGCGCGGGCCATCTTTGGAACGGGACGAGCGTTTGAGGCGAGCTGCGCCTTAGGGCGGAGGAGCGTGGGGCCGGTGCCTTCTCGCGAGGGCTGTGCTAATTTTGTGCATCTTGCTTTCTCAGGTATCCTGAGAGAAGATGGCCGCAGGCTGTGACCCTGGAAAGAGCAGGTGAGCGTAACACTGTAGTGTGTCTGAAGAAGTGGGCTTTTGGCAAAGTAGCTGGTGTTGGCTGATGGGTTATTTGCTGCCTCTTCTGCTGGTGTTGGTGGTGGTTGTTTTTTTCACCGTCTTCACTGCAGATGACGAAGAGGAACCTGGCGACTGCCGGACGGTCCCAGTTCGCCCATGTGATTTGTGCGGGGGCTGGATTCGTACCCTCGGCCCTCTGAAAGGTAAGGTGAGGGACGCGGGCTGGGGAGCGGCCAGGAGGGAGGGAGGGACAGAGCTGGGAAGTGCCGGGAGGGGTTTCAAAGTTAGAGTAGGAGGGCAGGAGCCGTCCTGTTTGCTAAGGTTTAATGGAGCGGGGGGCTTTTCAGCCCGAGACCAGCGCGTGCCGGGCAGGGCAGTTGCGGCCTGTGTCTGTGGTGGTGTGTGGTTTGCGTCATCTGTCTTGCGTGCCTTCCACCTTGTTCGGGTCTCGACGCCGTCGTCGGTCTTTGCCCTCGGGGAGCGTGGCGTGCGCTTTGGGAGAAGTCCCTAGGGTCTCGAACGGCCTTACTCATCTGCACCGCGCCAGTCGGGTGCCGCTTTTCTTGCGCTCGGAGGGCTAAAGCGTGGATCGGCGTCAGAAGGTTCCCGCCGGTTCTCTTTTGCGGCGCTCTTGTGGGCTGCTTTGGCAGCGCTGCTCTCTAGCCGTGCGTTGTCTCGGAACGGGAGTTCTTCCCCGCCCCTTGCCGTTCCTAGGTCTCGATGACAGGCTTCTTGCGCGTCCACGATCTCGGTCGTGACGGTACCATTGTGTAACGGGCCGGCCGTTCCTTTTGCCTCTTCTTCTTCCGGGCCGTCGTCGAGGCTCCCGGCTTCGTGGTCTTGGACGCCGTAGGTCATCTTGCCGGTTGGCAGCTCCCGTCCGGGGGTCGTTCTTCTTGCGGAGAGTTTTCTCTCTCTCTTTGAATCGCCTCGTTGCTACGTTTTGTGTGGTGTGCGTGGGTGCGTTTGGCTTGGAGCTGCTCTGCCCGGGGATCTGGAGTCAGGGGTAGGTGCAACAGCAATAGGAGCGTATGGGGGAGGTGGTCAAATGTCATGGGGTCAGGGTCAAAGGTCCGCATGGTCACTGGTGAAAGCTCACAGTGCCTGCCTAGGGCCAGACTTCATGGGGGTCAGGGGTCAACAGTCACAGGTCAGCTGTCAGGGGCTTAGAATTAGGTTGTCAGTTTAGCATTAGAGCTTAGGGTTAGGGAGTCACGTCAGGGTTGGGGTGGAGCCGCAGCCCGACATGCCGTCTGAGGAGGTGAGGTGGGTGTGGGCTGGGTCCGTGTTGAATATAGAGGTATTGGGTGGTTGCTCAGTTAAGCGTTTCCCTTTTGTTTTGCAGGCGCTGCGCGGGCCATCGTTGGAACGGGACGAGCGTCTGAGGCGAGCTGCGCCTTAGGGCGGAGGAGCGTGGGGCCGGTGCCTTCTCGCGAGGGCTGTGCTAATTCTGTGCGTCTTCCTTTGTCAGGTACCCTGAGAGACGATGGCCGCAGGCTGTGACCCTGGAAAGAGCAGGTAAGCGTAACACTGTAGTGTGTCTGAAGAAGTGGGCTTTTGGCAAAGTAGCTGGTGTTGGCTGATGGGTTATTTGCTGCCTCTTCTGCTGGTGTTGGTGGTGGTTGTTTTTTTCACCGTCTTCACTGCAGATGACGAAGAGGAACCTGGCGACTGCCGGACGGTCCCAGTTCGCCCACGTGGTTTGTGCGGAGGCTGGATTCGTACCCTCGGCCCTCTGAAAGGTAAGGTGAGGGACACGGGCTGGGGAGCGGCCAGGAGGGAGGGAGGGACAGAGCTGGGAAGTGCCGGGAGGGGTTTCAAAGTTAGAGTAGGAGGGCAGGAGCCGTCCTGTTTGCTAAGGTTTAATGGAGCGGGGGGCTTTTCAGCCCGAGACCAGCGCGTGCCGGGCAGGGCAGTTGCGGCCTGTGTCTGTGGCGGTGTGTGGTTTGCGTCGTCTGTCTTGCATGCCTTCCACCTTGTTCGGGTCTCGACGCCGTCGTCGGTCTTTGCCCTCGGGGAATGTGGCGTGCGCTTTGGGAGCAGTCCCTAGGGTTTCGAATGGCCTTACTCATCGGCACCGTGCCAGTCGGGTGCCGCTTTTCTTGCGCTCGGAGGTCGGAAGCGTGGATCGGCGTCGGAAGGTTCCCGCCGGTTCTCTTTTGCGGCGCTCTTGTGGGCTGCTTTGGCAGCGCTGCTCTCTAGCCGTGCGTTGTCTCGAAATGGGAGTTCTTCCCCGCCCCTTGATGTTCCTAGGTCTCGATGACAGGCTTCTTGTGCGTCCACGATCTAGGTTGTGACGGTACCATCTTGTAACGGGCCGTTCATTTTGCCTCTTCTTCTTCGGGGCCGTCATCGAGGCTCCTGGCTTCGTGGTCTTGGCCGCCGTCGGTCGTCTTGCCTGCTGGCAACTCCCGTCCGGGAGTCATTCTTCTTGCCGAGAGTTTTCTCTCTCTCTTTGGATCACCTCGTTCGTACGTTTTGCGTTGTGTGTGTTGCGTGCCTGAGTGCGTTTGGCTTGGAGCTGCTCTGCCCGGGGATCTAGAGTAGAGGAGTAGGTGCAACAGCAATAGGAGCGTACGGGGGAGGTGGCCAAATGTCATGGGGTCGAGGTCTAAGTTCAGCATGGTCAGTGGTCAAAGCTCACAGTGCCTAGGGCCGAACTTCATGGGGGTCAGGGGTCAACAGTCAAGGGTCAGATGTCAAAGGGTTAGGATTAGGTTGTCAGTTTAGGATTAGAGCTTAGGGTTAGGGTGTCATGTCAGGGTTGTGGTGGAGCCGCAGCCCGACGTGCGGTCTGCGGAGGTGAGGTGGGTGGGGGCTGGGTCCACGTTGAATATCGTGGTATTGGGTGGTTGCTCAGTTAAGCGTTTCCCTTTTGTTTTGCAGGTGCTGCGCGGGCCATCTTTGGAACGGGACGAGCGTTTGAGGCGAGCTGCGCCTTAGGGCGGAGGAGCGTGGGGCCGGTGCCTTCTCGCGAGGGCTGTGCTAATTTTGTGCATCTTGCTTTCTCAGGTATCCTGAGAGAAGATGGCCGCAGGCTGTGACCCTGGAAAGAGCAGGTAAGCGTAACACTGTAGTGTGTCTGAAGAAGTGGGCTTTTGGCAAAGTAGCTGGTGTTGGCTGATGGGTTATTTGCTGCCTCTTCTGCTGGTGTTGGTGGTGGTTGTTTTTTTCACCGTCTTCACTGCAGATGACGAAGAGGAACCTGGCGACTGCCGGACGGTCCCAGTTCGCCCATGTGATTTGTGCGGGGGCTGGATTCGTACCCTCGGCCCTCTGAAAGGTAAGGTGAGGGACGCGGGCTGGGGAGCGGCCAGGAGGGAGGGAGGGACAGAGCTGGGAAGTGCCGGGAGGGGTTTCAAAGTTAGAGTAGGAGGGCAGGAGCCGTCCTGTTTGCTAAGGTTTAATGGAGCGGGGGGCTTTTCAGCCCGAGACCAGCGCGTGCCGGGCAGGGCAGTTGCGGCCTGTGTCTGTGGTGGTGTGTGGTTTGCGTCATCTGTCTTGCGTGCCTTCCACCTTGTTCGGGTCTCGACGCCGTCGTCGGTCTTTGCCCTCGGGGAGCGTGGCGTGCGCTTTGGGAGAAGTCCCTAGGGTCTCGAACGGCCTTACTCATCTGCACCGCGCCAGTCGGGTGCCGCTTTTCTTGCGCTCGGAGGGCTAAAGCGTGGATCGGCGTCAGAAGGTTCCCGCCGGTTCTCTTTTGCGGCGCTCTTGTGGGCTGCTTTGGCAGCGCTGCTCTCTAGCCGTGCGTTGTCTCGGAACGGGAGTTCTTCCCCGCCCCTTGCCGTTCCTAGGTCTCGATGACAGGCTTCTTGCGCGTCCACGATCTCGGTCGTGACGGTACCATTGTGTAACGGGCCGGCCGTTCCTTTTGCCTCTTCTTCTTCCGGGCCGTCGTCGAGGCTCCCGGCTTCGTGGTCTTGGACGCCGTAGGTCATCTTGCCGGTTGGCAGCTCCCGTCCGGGGGTCGTTCTTCTTGCGGAGAGTTTTCTCTCTCTCTTTGAATCGCCTCGTTGCTCCGTTTTGTGTGGTGTGCGTGGGTGCGTTTGGCTTGGAGCTGCTCTGCCCGGGGATCTGGAGTCAGGGGTAGGTGCAACAGCAATAGGAGCGTATGGGGGAGGTGGTCAAATGTCATGGGGTCAGGGTCAAAGGTCCGCATGGTCACTGGTGAAAGCTCACAGTGCCTGCCTAGGGCCAGACTTCATGGGGGTCAGGGGTCAACAGTCACAGGTCAGCTGTCAGGGGCTTAGAATTAGGTTGTCAGTTTAGCATTAGAGCTTAGGGTTAGGGAGTCACGTCAGGGTTGGGGTGGAGCCGCAGCCCGACATGCCGTCTGAGGAGGTGAGGTGGGTGTGGGCTGGGTCCGTGTTGAATATAGAGGTATTGGGTGGTTGCTCAGTTAAGCGTTTCCCTTTTGTTTTGCAGGCGCTGCGCGGGCCATCGTTGGAACGGGACGAGCGTCTGAGGCGAGCTGCGCCTTAGGGCGGAGGAGCGTGGGGCCGGTGCCTTCTCGCGAGGGCTGTGCTAATTCTGTGCGTCTTCCTTTGTCAGGTACCCTGAGAGACGATGGCCGCAGGCTGTGACCCTGGAAAGAGCAGGTAAGCGTAACACTGTAGTGTGTCTGAAGAAGTGGGCTTTTGGCAAAGTAGCTGGTGTTGGCTGATGGGTTATTTGCTGCCTCTTCTGCTGGTGTTGGTGGTGGTTGTTTTTTTCACCGTCTTCACTGCAGATGACGAAGAGGAACCTGGTGACTGCCGGACGGTCCCAGTTCGCCCACGTGGTTTGTGCGGAGGCTGGATTCGTACCCTCGGCCCTCTGAAAGGTAAGGTGAGGGACGCGGGCTGGGGAGCGGCCAGGAGGGAGGGAGGGACAGAGCTGGGAAGTGCCGGGAGGGGTTTCAAAGTTAGAGTAGGAGGGCAGGAGCCGTCCTGTTTGCTAAGGTTTAATGGAGCGGGGGGCTTTTCAGCCCGAGACCAGCGCGTGCCGGGCAGGGCAGTTGCGGCCTGTGTCTGTGGCGGTGTGTGGTTTGCGTCGTCTGTCTTGCGTGCCTTCCACCTTGTTCGGGTCTCGACGCCGTCGTCGGTCTTTGCCCTCGGGGAATGTGGCGTGCGCTTTGGGAGCAGTCCCTAGGGTTTCGAATGGCCTTACTCATCGGCACCGTGCCAGTCGGGTGCCGCTTTTCTTGCGCTCGGAGGTCGGAAGCGTGGATCGGCGTCGGAAGGTTCCCGCCGGTTCTCTTTTGCGGCGCTCTTGTGGGCTGCTTTGGCAGCGCTGCTCTCTAGCCGTGCGTTGTCTCGAAATGGGAGTTCTTCCCCGCCCCTTGATGTTCCTAGGTCTCGATGACAGGCTTCTTGTGCGTCCACGATCTAGGTTGTGACGGTACCATCTTGTAACGGGCCGTTCATTTTGCCTCTTCTTCTTCGGGGCCGTCATCGAGGCTCCTGGCTTCGTGGTCTTGGCCGCCGTCGGTCGTCTTGCCTGCTGGCAACTCCCGTCCGGGAGTCATTCTTCTTGCCGAGAGTTTTCTCTCTCTCTTTGGATCACCTCGTTCGTACGTTTTGCGTTGTGTGTGTTGCGTGCCTGAGTGCGTTTGGCTTGGAGCTGCTCTGCCCGGGGATCTAGAGTAGAGGAGTAGGTGCAACAGCAATAGGAGCGTACGGGGGAGGTGGCCAAATGTCATGGGGTCGAGGTCTAAGTTCAGCATGGTCAGTGGTCAAAGCTCACAGTGCCTAGGGCCGAACTTCATGGGGGTCAGGGGTCAACAGTCAAGGGTCAGATGTCAAAGGGTTAGGATTAGGTTGTCAGTTTAGAATTAGAGCTTAGGGTTAGGGTGTCATGTCAGGGTTGGGGTGGAGCCGCATCCCGACGTGCGGTCTGCGGAGGTGAGGTGGGTGGGGGCTGGGTCCACGTTGAATATCGTGGTATTGGGTGGTTGCTCAGTTAAGCGTTTCCCTTTTGTTTTGCAGGTGCTGCGCGGGCCATCTTTGGAACGGGACGAGCGTTTGAGGCGAGCTGCGCCTTAGGGCGGAGGAGCGTGGGGCCGGTGCCTTCTCGCGAGGGCTGTGCTAATTTTGTGCATCTTGCTTTCTCAGGTATCCTGAGAGAAGATGGCCGCAGGCTGTGACCCTGGAAAGAGCAGGTAAGCGTAACACTGTGGTGGGCCTGTGAAGAAGTGGGCTTTTGGCAAAGTAGCTGGTGTTGGCTGATGGGTTATTTGCTGCCTCTTCTGCTGGTGTTGGTGGTGGTTGTTTTTTTCACCGTCTTCACTGCAGATGACGAAGAGGAACCTGGCGACTGCCGGACGGTCCCAGTTCGCCCACGTGGTTTGTGCGGGGGCTGGATTCGTACCCTCGGCCCTCTGAAAGGTAAGGTGAGGGACGCGGGCTGGGGAGCGGCCAGGAGGGAGGGAGGGACAGAGCTGGGAAGTGCCGGGAGGGGTTTCAAAGTTAGAGTAGGAGGGCAGGAGCCGTCCTGTTTGCTAAGGTTTAATGGAGCGGGGGGCTTTTCAGCCCGAGACCAGCGCGTGCCGGGCAGGGCAGTTGCGGCCTGTGTCTGTGGCGGTGTGTGGTTTGCGTCGTCTGTCTTGCGTGCCTTCCACCTTGTTCGGGTCTCGACGCCGTCGTCGGTCTTTGCCCTCGGGGAATGTGGCGTGCGCTTTGGGAGCAGTCCCTAGGGTTTCGAATGGCCTTACTCATCGGCACCGTGCCAGTCGGGTGCCGCTTTTCTTGCGCTCGGAGGTCGGAAGCGTGGATCGGCGTCGGAAGGTTCCCGCCGGTTCTCTTTTGCGGCGCTCTTGTGGGCTGCTTTGGCAGCGCTGCTCTCTAGCCGTGCGTTGTCTCGAAATGGGAGTTCTTCCCCGCCCCTTGATGTTCCTAGGTCTCGATGACAGGCTTCTTGTGCGTCCACGATCTAGGTTGTGACGGTACCATCTTGTAACGGGCCGTTCATTTTGCCTCTTCTTCTTCGGGGCCGTCATCGAGGCTCCTGGCTTCGTGGTCTTGGCCGCCGTCGGTCGTCTTGCCTGCTGGCAACTCCCGTCCGGGAGTCATTCTTCTTGCCGAGAGTTTTCTCTCTCTCTTTGGATCACCTCGTTCGTACGTTTTGCGTTGTGTGTGTTGCGTGCCTGAGTGCGTTTGGCTTGGAGCTGCTCTGCCCGGGGATCTAGAGTAGAGGAGTAGGTGCAACAGCAATAGGAGCGTACGGGGGAGGTGGCCAAATGTCATGGGGTCGAGGTCTAAGTTCAGCATGGTCAGTGGTCAAAGCTCACAGTGCCTAGGGCCGAACTTCATGGGGGTCAGGGGTCAACAGTCAAGGGTCAGATGTCAAAGGGTTAGGATTAGGTTGTCAGTTTAGGATTAGAGCTTAGGGTTAGGGTGTCATGTCAGGGTTGTGGTGGAGCCGCAGCCCGACGTGCGGTCTGAGGAGGTGAGGTGGGTGGGGGCTGGGTCCACGTTGAATATCGTGGTATTGGGTGGTTGCTCAGTTAAGCGTTTCCCTTTTGTTTTGCAGGTGCTGCGCGGGCCATCTTTGGAACGGGACGAGCGTTTGAGGCGAGCTGCGCCTTAGGGCGGAGGAGCGTGGGGCCGGTGCCTTCTCGCGAGGGCTGTGCTAATTTTGTGCATCTTGCTTTCTCAGGTATCCTGAGAGAAGATGGCCGCAGGCTGTGACCCTGGAAAGAGCAGGTAAGCGTAACACTGTGGTGGGCCTGTGAAGAAGTGGGCTTTTGGCAAAGTAGCTGGTGTTGGCTGATGGGTTATTTGCTGCCTCTTCTGCTGGTGTTGGTGGTGGTTGTTTTTTTCACCGTCTTCACTGCAGATGACGAAGAGGAACCTGGCGACTGCCGGACGGTCCCAGTTCGCCCATGTGATTTGTGCGGGGGCTGGATTCGTACCCTCGGCCCTCTGAAAGGTAAGGTGAGGGACGCGGGCTGGGGAGCGGCCAGGAGGGAGGGAGGGACAGAGCTGGGAAGTGCCGGGAGGGGTTTCAAAGTTAGAGTAGGAGGGCAGGAGCCGTCCTGTTTGCTAAGGTTTAATGGAGCGGGGGGCTTTTCAGCCCGAGACCAGCGCGTGCCGGGCAGGGCAGTTGCGGCCTGTGTCTGTGGCGGTGTGTGGTTTGCGTCATCTGTCTTGCGTGCCTTCCACCTTGTTCGGGTCTCGACGCCGTCGTCGGTCTTTGCCCTCGGGGAGCGTGGCGTGCGCTTTGGGAGAAGTCCCTAGGGTCTCGAACGGCCTTACTCATCTGCACCGCGCCAGTCGGGTGCCGCTTTTCTTGCGCTCGGAGGGCTAAAGCGTGGATCGGCGTCAGAAGGTTCCCGCCGGTTCTCTTTTGCGGCGCTCTTGTGGGCTGCTTTGGCAGCGCTGCTCTCTAGCCGTGCGTTGTCTCGGAACGGGAGTTCTTCCCCGCCCCTTGCCGTTCCTAGGTCTCGATGACAGGCTTCTTGCGCGTCCACGATCTCGGTCGTGACGGTACCATTGTGTAACGGGCCGGCCGTTCCTTTTGCCTCTTCTTCTTCCGGGCCGTCGTCGAGGCTCCCGGCTTCGTGGTCTTGGACGCCGTAGGTCATCTTGCCGGTTGGCAGCTCCCGTCCGGGGGTCGTTCTTCTTGCGGAGAGTTTTCTCTCTCTCTTTGAATCGCCTCGTTGCTACGTTTTGTGTGGTGTGCGTGGGTGCGTTTGGCTTGGAGCTGCTCTGCCCGGGGATCTGGAGTCAGGGGTAGGTGCAACAGCAATAGGAGCGTATGGGGGAGGTGGTCAAATGTCATGGGGTCAGGGTCAAAGGTCCGCATGGTCACTGGTGAAAGCTCACAGTGCCTGCCTAGGGCCAGACTTCATGGGGGTCAGGGGTCAACAGTCACAGGTCAGCTGTCAGGGGCTTAGAATTAGGTTGTCAGTTTAGCATTAGAGCTTAGGGTTAGGGAGTCACGTCAGGGTTGGGGTGGAGCCGCAGCCTGACATGCCGTCTGAGGAGGTGAGGTGGGTGTGGGCTGGGTCCGTGTTGAATATAGAGGTATTGGGTGGTTGCTCAGTTAAGCGTTTCCCTTTTGTTTTGCAGGCGCTGCGCGGGCCATCGTTGGAACGGGACGAGCGTCTGAGGCGAGCTGCGCCTTAGGGCGGAGGAGCGTGGGGCCGGTGCCTTCTCGCGAGGGCTGTGCTAATTCTGTGCGTCTTCCTTTGTCAGGTACCCTGAGAGACGATGGCCGCAGGCTGTGACCCTGGAAAGAGCAGGTAAGCGTAACACTGTAGTGTGTCTGAAGAAGTGGGCTTTTGGCAAAGTAGCTGGTGTTGGCTGATGGGTTATTTGCTGCCTCTTCTGCTGGTGTTGGTGGTGGTTGTTTTTTTCACCGTCTTCACTGCAGATGACGAAGAGGAACCTGGCGACTGCCGGACGGTCCCAGTTCGCCCACGTGGTTTGTGCGGAGGCTGGATTCGTACCCTCGGCCCTCTGAAAGGTAAGGTGAGGGACGCGGGCTGGGGAGCGGCCAGGAGGGAGGGAGGGACAGAGCTGGGAAGTGCCGGGAGGGGTTTCAAAGTTAGAGTAGGAGGGCAGGAGCCGTCCTGTTTGCTAAGGTTTAATGGAGCGGGGGGCTTTTCAGCCCGAGACCAGCGCGTGCCGGGCAGGGCAGTTGCGGCCTGTGTCTGTGGCGGTGTGTGGTTTGCGTCGTCTGTCTTGCATGCCTTCCACCTTGTTCGGGTCTCGACGCCGTCGTCGGTCTTTGCCCTCGGGGAATGTGGCGTGCGCTTTGGGAGCAGTCCCTAGGGTTTCGAATGGCCTTACTCATCGGCACCGTGCCAGTCGGGTGCCGCTTTTCTTGCGCTCGGAGGTCGGAAGCGTGGATCGGCGTCGGAAGGTTCCCGCCGGTTCTCTTTTGCGGCGCTCTTGTGGGCTGCTTTGGCAGCGCTGCTCTCTAGCCGTGCGTTGTCTCGAAATGGGAGTTCTTCCCCGCCCCTTGATGTTCCTAGGTCTCGATGACAGGCTTCTTGTGCGTCCACGATCTAGGTTGTGACGGTACCATCTTGTAACGGGCCGTTCATTTTGCCTCTTCTTCTTCGGGGCCGTCATCGAGGCTCCTGGCTTCGTGGTCTTGGCCGCCGTCGGTCGTCTTGCCTGCTGGCAACTCCCGTCCGGGAGTCATTCTTCTTGCCGAGAGTTTTCTCTCTCTCTTTGGATCACCTCGTTCGTACGTTTTGCGTTGTGTGTGTTGCGTGCCTGAGTGCGTTTGGCTTGGAGCTGCTCTGCCCGGGGATCTAGAGTAGAGGAGTAGGTGCAACAGCAATAGGAGCGTACGGGGGAGGTGGCCAAATGTCATGGGGTCGAGGTCTAAGTTCAGCATGGTCAGTGGTCAAAGCTCACAGTGCCTAGGGCCGAACTTCATGGGGGTCAGGGGTCAACAGTCAAGGGTCAGATGTCAAAGGGTTAGGATTAGGTTGTCAGTTTAGGATTAGAGCTTAGGGTTAGGGTGTCATGTCAGGGTTGTGGTGGAGCCGCAGCCCGACGTGCGGTCTGAGGAGGTGAGGTGGGTGGGGGCTGGGTCCACGTTGAATATCGTGGTATTGGGTGGTTGCTCAGTTAAGCGTTTCCCTTTTGTTTTGCAGGTGCTGCGCGGGCCATCTTTGGAACGGGACGAGCGTTTGAGGCGAGCTGCGCCTTAGGGCGGAGGAGCGTGGGGCCGGTGCCTTCTCGCGAGGGCTGTGCTAATTTTGTGCATCTTGCTTTCTCAGGTATCCTGAGAGAAGATGGCCGCAGGCTGTGACCCTGGAAAGAGCAGGTAAGCGTAACACTGTGGTGGGCCTGTGAAGAAGTGGGCTTTTGGCAAAGTAGCTGGTGTTGGCTGATGGGTTATTTGCTGCCTCTTCTGCTGGTGTTGGTGGTGGTTGTTTTTTTCACCGTCTTCACTGCAGATGACGAAGAGGAACCTGGCGACTGCCGGACGGTCCCAGTTCGCCCACGTGGTTTGTGCGGAGGCTGGATTCGTACCCTCGGCCCTCTGAAAGGTAAGGTGAGGGACGCGGGCTGGGGAGCGGCCAGGAGGGAGGGAGGGACAGAGCTGGGAAGTGCCGGGAGGGGTTTCAAAGTTAGAGTAGGAGGGCAGGAGCCGTCCTGTTTGCTAAGGTTTAATGGAGCGGGGGGCTTTTCAGCCCGAGACCAGCGCGTGCCGGGCAGGGCAGTTGCGGCCTGTGTCTGTGGCGGTGTGTGGTTTGCGTCGTCTGTCTTGCGTGCCTTCCACCTTGTTCGGGTCTCGACGCCGTCGTCGGTCTTTGCCCTCGGGGAATGTGGCGTGCGCTTTGGGAGCAGTCCCTAGGGTCTCGAATGGCCTTACTCATCGGCACCGTGCCAGTCGGGTGCCGCTTTTCTTGCGCTCGGAGGTCGGAAGCGTGGATCGGCGTCGGAAGGTTCCCGCCGGTTCTCTTTTGCGGCGCTCTTGTGGGCTGCTTTGGCAGCGCTGCTCTCTAGCCGTGCGTTGTCTCGAAATGGGAGTTCTTCCCCGCCCCTTGATGTTCCTAGGTCTCGATGACAGGCTTCTTGTGCGTCCACGATCTAGGTTGTGACGGTACCATCTTGTAACGGGCCGTTCATTTTGCCTCTTCTTCTTCGGGGCCGTCATCGAGGCTCCTGGCTTCGTGGTCTTGGCCGCCGTCGGTCGTCTTGCCTGCTGGCAACTCCCGTCCGGGAGTCATTCTTCTTGCCGAGAGTTTTCTCTCTCTCTTTGGATCACCTCGTTCGTACGTTTTGCGTTGTGTGTGTTGCGTGCCTGAGTGCGTTTGGCTTGGAGCTGCTCTGCCCGGGGATCTAGAGTAGAGGAGTAGGTGCAACAGCAATAGGAGCGTACGGGGGAGGTGGCCAAATGTCATGGGGTCGAGGTCTAAGTTCAGCATGGTCAGTGGTCAAAGCTCACAGTGCCTAGGGCCGAACTTCATGGGGGTCAGGGGTCAACAGTCAAGGGTCAGATGTCAAAGGGTTAGGATTAGGTTGTCAGTTTAGGATTAGAGCTTAGGGTTAGGGTGTCATGTCAGGGTTGTGGTGGAGCCGCAGCCCGACGTGCGGTCTGAGGAGGTGAGGTGGGTGGGGGCTGGGTCCACGTTGAATATCGTGGTATTGGGTGGTTGCTCAGTTAAGCGTTTCCCTTTTGTTTTGCAGGTGCTGCGCGGGCCATCTTTGGAACGGGACGAGCGTTTGAGGCGAGCTGCGCCTTAGGGCGGAGGAGCGTGGGGCCGGTGCCTTCTCGCGAGGGCTGTGCTAATTTTGTGCATCTTGCTTTCTCAGGTATCCTGAGAGAAGATGGCCGCAGGCTGTGACCCTGGAAAGAGCAGGTAAGCGTAACACTGTGGTGGGCCTGTGAAGAAGTGGGCTTTTGGCAAAGTAGCTGGTGTTGGCTGATGGGTTATTTGCTGCCTCTTCTGCTGGTGTTGGTGGTGGTTGTTTTTTTCACCGTCTTCACTGCAGATGACGAAGAGGAACCTGGCGACTGCCGGACGGTCCCAGTTCGCCCACGTGGTTTGTGCGGGGGCTGGATTCGTACCCTCGGCCCTCTGAAAGGTAAGGTGAGGGACGCGGGCTGGGGAGCGGCCAGGAGGGAGGGAGGGACAGAGCTGGGAAGTGCCGGGAGGGGTTTCAAAGTTAGAGTAGGAGGGCAGGAGCCGTCCTGTTTGCTAAGGTTTAATGGAGCGGGGGGCTTTTCAGCCCGAGACCAGCGCGTGCCGGGCAGGGCAGTTGCGGCCTGTGTCTGTGGCGGTGTGTGGTTTGCGTCATCTGTCTTGCGTGCCTTCCACCTTGTTCGGGTCTCGACGCCGTCGTCGGTCTTTGCCCTCGGGGAGCGTGGCGTGCGCTTTGGGAGAAGTCCCTAGGGTCTCGAACGGCCTTACTCATCTGCACCGCGCCAGTCGGGTGCCGCTTTTCTTGCGCTCGGAGGGCTAAAGCGTGGATCGGCGTCAGAAGGTTCCCGCCGGTTCTCTTTTGCGGCGCTCTTGTGGGCTGCTTTGGCAGCGCTGCTCTCTAGCCGTGCGTTGTCTCGGAACGGGAGTTCTTCCCCGCCCCTTGCCGTTCCTAGGTCTCGATGACAGGCTTCTTGCGCGTCCACGATCTCGGTCGTGACGGTACCATTGTGTAACGGGCCGGCCGTTCCTTTTGCCTCTTCTTCTTCCGGGCCGTCGTCGAGGCTCCCGGCTTCGTGGTCTTGGACGCCGTAGGTCATCTTGCCGGTTGGCAGCTCCCGTCCGGGGGTCGTTCTTCTTGCGGAGAGTTTTCTCTCTCTCTTTGAATCGCCTCGTTGCTACGTTTTGTGTGGTGTGCGTGGGTGCGTTTGGCTTGGAGCTGCTCTGCCCGGGGATCTGGAGTCAGGGGTAGGTGCAACAGCAATAGGAGCGTATGGGGGAGGTGGTCAAATGTCATGGGGTCAGGGTCAAAGGTCCGCATGGTCACTGGTGAAAGCTCACAGTGCCTGCCTAGGGCCAGACTTCATGGGGGTCAGGGGTCAACAGTCACAGGTCAGCTGTCAGGGGCTTAGAATTAGGTTGTCAGTTTAGCATTAGAGCTTAGGGTTAGGGAGTCACGTCAGGGTTGGGGTGGAGCCGCAGCCTGACATGCCGTCTGAGGAGGTGAGGTGGGTGTGGGCTGGGTCCGTGTTGAATATAGAGGTATTGGGTGGTTGCTCAGTTAAGCGTTTCCCTTTTGTTTTGCAGGCGCTGCGCGGGCCATCGTTGGAACGGGACGAGCGTCTGAGGCGAGCTGCGCCTTAGGGCGGAGGAGCGTGGGGCCGGTGCCTTCTCGCGAGGGCTGTGCTAATTCTGTGCGTCTTCCTTTGTCAGGTACCCTGAGAGACGATGGCCGCAGGCTGTGACCCTGGAAAGAGCAGGTAAGCGTAACACTGTAGTGTGTCTGAAGAAGTGGGCTTTTGGCAAAGTAGCTGGTGTTGGCTGATGGGTTATTTGCTGCCTCTTCTGCTGGTGTTGGTGGTGGTTGTTTTTTTCACCGTCTTCACTGCAGATGACGAAGAGGAACCTGGCGACTGCCGGACGGTCCCAGTTCGCCCACGTGGTTTGTGCGGAGGCTGGATTCGTACCCTCGGCCCTCTGAAAGGTAAGGTGAGGGACGCGGGCTGGGGAGCGGCCAGGAGGGAGGGAGGGACAGAGCTGGGAAGTGCCGGGAGGGGTTTCAAAGTTAGAGTAGGAGGGCAGGAGCCGTCCTGTTTGCTAAGGTTTAATGGAGCGGGGGGCTTTTCAGCCCGAGACCAGCGCGTGCCGGGCAGGGCAGTTGCGGCCTGTGTCTGTGGCGGTGTGTGGTTTGCGTCGTCTGTCTTGCATGCCTTCCACCTTGTTCGGGTCTCGACGCCGTCGTCGGTCTTTGCCCTCGGGGAATGTGGCGTGCGCTTTGGGAGCAGTCCCTAGGGTTTCGAATGGCCTTACTCATCGGCACCGTGCCAGTCGGGTGCCGCTTTTCTTGCGCTCGGAGGTCGGAAGCGTGGATCGGCGTCGGAAGGTTCCCGCCGGTTCTCTTTTGCGGCGCTCTTGTGGGCTGCTTTGGCAGCGCTGCTCTCTAGCCGTGCGTTGTCTCGAAATGGGAGTTCTTCCCCGCCCCTTGATGTTCCTAGGTCTCGATGACAGGCTTCTTGTGCGTCCACGATCTAGGTTGTGACGGTACCATCTTGTAACGGGCCGTTCATTTTGCCTCTTCTTCTTCGGGGCCGTCATCGAGGCTCCTGGCTTCGTGGTCTTGGCCGCCGTCGGTCGTCTTGCCTGCTGGCAACTCCCGTCCGGGAGTCATTCTTCTTGCCGAGAGTTTTCTCTCTCTCTTTGGATCACCTCGTTCGTACGTTTTGCGTTGTGTGTGTTGCGTGCCTGAGTGCGTTTGGCTTGGAGCTGCTCTGCCCGGGGATCTAGAGTAGAGGAGTAGGTGCAACAGCAATAGGAGCGTACGGGGGAGGTGGCCAAATGTCATGGGGTCGAGGTCTAAGTTCAGCATGGTCAGTGGTCAAAGCTCACAGTGCCTAGGGCCGAACTTTATGGGGGTCAGGGGTCAACAGTCAAGGGTCAGATGTCAAAGGGTTAGGATTAGGTTGTCAGTTTAGAATTAGAGCTTAGGGTTAGGGTGTCATGTCAGGGTTGGGGTGGAGCCGCAGCCCGACGTGCGGTCTGCGGAGGTGAGGTGGGTGGGGGCTGGGTCCACGTTGAATATCGTGGTATTGGGTGGTTGCTCAGTTAAGCGTTTCCCTTTTGTTTTGCAGGTGCTGCGCGGGCCATCTTTGGAACGGGACGAGCGTTTGAGGCGAGCTGCGCCTTAGGGCGGAGGAGCGTGGGGCCGGTGCCTTCTCGCGAGGGCTGTGCTAATTTTGTGCATCTTGCTTTCTCAGGTATCCTGAGAGAAGATGGCCGCAGGCTGTGACCCTGGAAAGAGCAGGTAAGCGTAACACTGTGGTGGGCCTGTGAAGAAGTGGGCTTTTGGCAAAGTAGCTGGTGTTGGCTGATGGGTTATTTGCTGCCTCTTCTGCTGGTGTTGGTGGTGGTTGTTTTTTTCACCGTCTTCACTGCAGATGACGAAGAGGAACCTGGCGACTGCCGGACGGTCCCAGTTCGCCCACGTGGTTTGTGCGGGGGCTGGATTCGTACCCTCGGCCCTCTGAAAGGTAAGGTGAGGGACGCGGGCTGGGGAGCGGCCAGGAGGGAGGGAGGGACAGAGCTGGGAAGTGCCGGGACGGGTTTCAAAGTTAGAGTAGGAGGGCAGGAACTGTCCTGTTTGCTAAGGTTTAATGGAGCGGGGGGCTTTTCAGCCCGAGACCAGCGCGTGCCGGGCAGGGCAGTTGCGGCCTGTGTCTGTGGCGGTGTGTGGTTTGCGTCGTCTGTCTTGCATGCCTTCCACCTTGTTCGGGTCTCGACGCCGTCGTCGGTCTTTGCCCTCGGGGAATGTGGCGTGCGCTTTGGGAGCAGTCCCTAGGGTCTCGAATGGCCTTACTCATCGGCACCGTGCCAGTCGGGTGCCGCTTTTCTTGCGCTCGGAGGTCGGAAGCGTGGATCGGCGTCGGAAGGTTCCCGCCGGTTCTCTTTTGCGGCGCTCTTGTGGGCTGCTTTGGCAGCGCTGCTCTCTAGCCGTGCGTTGTCTCGAAATGGGAGTTCTTCCCCGCCCCTTGATGTTCCTAGGTCTCGATGACAGGCTTCTTGTGCGTCCACGATCTAGGTTGTGACGGTACCATCTTGTAACGGGCCGTTCATTTTGCCTCTTCTTCTTCGGGGCCGTCATCGAGGCTCCTGGCTTCGTGGTCTTGGCCGCCGTCGGTCGTCTTGCCTGCTGGCAACTCCCGTCCGGGAGTCATTCTTCTTGCCGAGAGTTTTCTCTCTCTCTTTGGATCACCTCGTTCGTACGTTTTGCGTTGTGTGTGTTGCGTGCCTGAGTGCGTTTGGCTTGGAGCTGCTCTGCCCGGGGATCTAGAGTAGAGGAGTAGGTGCAACAGCAATAGGAGCGTACGGGGGAGGTGGCCAAATGTCATGGGGTCGAGGTCTAAGTTCAGCATGGTCAGTGGTCAAAGCTCACAGTGCCTAGGGCCGAACTTTATGGGGGTCAGGGGTCAACAGTCAAGGGTCAGATGTCAAAGGGTTAGGATTAGGTTGTCAGTTTAGGATTAGAGCTTAGGGTTAGGGTGTCATGTCAGGGTTGGGGTGGAGCCGCAGCCCGACGTGCGGTCTGCGGAGGTGAGGTGGGTGGGGGCTGGGTCCACGTTGAATATCGTGGTATTGGGTGGTTGCTCAGTTAAGCGTTTCCCTTTTGTTTTGCAGGTGCTGCGCGGGCCATCTTTGGAACGGGACGAGCGTTTGAGGCGAGCTGCGCCTTAGGGCGGAGGAGCGTGGGGCCGGTGCCTTCTCGCGAGGGCTGTGCTAATTTTGTGCATCTTGCTTTCTCAGGTATCCTGAGAGAAGATGGCCGCAGGCTGTGACCCTGGAAAGAGCAGGTGAGCGTAACACTGTAGTGTGTCTGAAGAAGTGGGCTTTTGGCAAAGTAGCTGGTGTTGGCTGATGGGTTATTTGCTGCCTCTTCTGCTGGTGTTGGTGGTGGTTGTTTTTTTCACCGTCTTCACTGCAGATGACGAAGAGGAACCTGGCGACTGCCGGACGGTCCCAGTTCGCCCATGTGATTTGTGCGGGGGCTGGATTCGTACCCTCGGCCCTCTGAAAGGTAAGGTGAGGGACGCGGGCTGGGGAGCGGCCAGGAGGGAGGGAGGGACAGAGCTGGGAAGTGCCGGGAGGGGTTTCAAAGTTAGAGTAGGAGGGCAGGAGCCGTCCTGTTTGCTAAGGTTTAATGGAGCGGGGGGCTTTTCAGCCCGAGACCAGCGCGTGCCGGGCAGGGCAGTTGCGGCCTGTGTCTGTGGTGGTGTGTGGTTTGCGTCATCTGTCTTGCGTGCCTTCCACCTTGTTCGGGTCTCGACGCCGTCGTCGGTCTTTGCCCTCGGGGAGCGTGGCGTGCGCTTTGGGAGAAGTCCCTAGGGTCTCGAACGGCCTTACTCATCTGCACCGCGCCAGTCGGGTGCCGCTTTTCTTGCGCTCGGAGGGCTAAAGCGTGGATCGGCGTCAGAAGGTTCCCGCCGGTTCTCTTTTGCGGCGCTCTTGTGGGCTGCTTTGGCAGCGCTGCTCTCTAGCCGTGCGTTGTCTCGGAACGGGAGTTCTTCCCCGCCCCTTGCCGTTCCTAGGTCTCGATGACAGGCTTCTTGCGCGTCCACGATCTCGGTCGTGACGGTACCATTGTGTAACGGGCCGGCCGTTCCTTTTGCCTCTTCTTCTTCCGGGCCGTCGTCGAGGCTCCCGGCTTCGTGGTCTTGGACGCCGTAGGTCATCTTGCCGGTTGGCAGCTCCCGTCCGGGGGTCGTTCTTCTTGCGGAGAGTTTTCTCTCTCTCTTTGAATCGCCTCGTTGCTACGTTTTGTGTGGTGTGCGTGGGTGCGTTTGGCTTGGAGCTGCTCTGCCCGGGGATCTGGAGTCAGGGGTAGGTGCAACAGCAATAGGAGCGTATGGGGGAGGTGGTCAAATGTCATGGGGTCAGGGTCAAAGGTCCGCATGGTCACTGGTGAAAGCTCACAGTGCCTGCCTAGGGCCAGACTTCATGGGGGTCAGGGGTCAACAGTCACAGGTCAGCTGTCAGGGGCTTAGAATTAGGTTGTCAGTTTAGCATTAGAGCTTAGGGTTAGGGAGTCACGTCAGGGTTGGGGTGGAGCCGCAGCCCGACATGCCGTCTGAGGAGGTGAGGTGGGTGTGGGCTGGGTCCGTGTTGAATATAGAGGTATTGGGTGGTTGCTCAGTTAAGCGTTTCCCTTTTGTTTTGCAGGCGCTGCGCGGGCCATCGTTGGAACGGGACGAGCGTCTGAGGCGAGCTGCGCCTTAGGGCGGAGGAGCGTGGGGCCGGTGCCTTCTCGCGAGGGCTGTGCTAATTCTGTGCGTCTTCCTTTGTCAGGTACCCTGAGAGACGATGGCCGCAGGCTGTGACCCTGGAAAGAGCAGGTAAGCGTAACACTGTAGTGTGTCTGAAGAAGTGGGCTTTTGGCAAAGTAGCTGGTGTTGGCTGATGGGTTATTTGCTGCCTCTTCTGCTGGTGTTGGTGGTGGTTGTTTTTTTCACCGTCTTCACTGCAGATGACGAAGAGGAACCTGGCGACTGCCGGACGGTCCCAGTTCGCCCACGTGGTTTGTGCGGAGGCTGGATTCGTACCCTCGGCCCTCTGAAAGGTAAGGTGAGGGACGCGGGCTGGGGAGCGGCCAGGAGGGAGGGAGGGACAGAGCTGGGAAGTGCCGGGAGGGGTTTCAAAGTTAGAGTAGGAGGGCAGGAGCCGTCCTGTTTGCTAAGGTTTAATGGAGCGGGGGGCTTTTCAGCCCGAGACCAGCGCGTGCCGGGCAGGGCAGTTGCGGCCTGTGTCTGTGGCGGTGTGTGGTTTGCGTCGTCTGTCTTGCGTGCCTTCCACCTTGTTCGGGTCTCGACGCCGTCGTCGGTCTTTGCCCTCGGGGAATGTGGCGTGCGCTTTGGGAGCAGTCCCTAGGGTTTCGAATGGCCTTACTCATCGGCACCGTGCCAGTCGGGTGCCGCTTTTCTTGCGCTCGGAGGTCGGAAGCGTGGATCGGCGTCGGAAGGTTCCCGCCGGTTCTCTTTTGCGGCGCTCTTGTGGGCTGCTTTGGCAGCGCTGCTCTCTAGCCGTGCGTTGTCTCGAAATGGGAGTTCTTCCCCGCCCCTTGATGTTCCTAGGTCTCGATGACAGGCTTCTTGTGCGTCCACGATCTAGGTTGTGACGGTACCATCTTGTAACGGGCCGTTCATTTTGCCTCTTCTTCTTCGGGGCCGTCATCGAGGCTCCTGGCTTCGTGGTCTTGGCCGCCGTCGGTCGTCTTGCCTGCTGGCAACTCCCGTCCGGGAGTCATTCTTCTTGCCGAGAGTTTTCTCTCTCTCTTTGGATCACCTCGTTCGTACGTTTTGCGTTGTGTGTGTTGCGTGCCTGAGTGCGTTTGGCTTGGAGCTGCTCTGCCCGGGGATCTAGAGTAGAGGAGTAGGTGCAACAGCAATAGGAGCGTACGGGGGAGGTGGCCAAATGTCATGGGGTCGAGGTCTAAGTTCAGCATGGTCAGTGGTCAAAGCTCACAGTGCCTAGGGCCGAACTTCATGGGGGTCAGGGGTCAACAGTCAAGGGTCAGATGTCAAAGGGTTAGGATTAGGTTGTCAGTTTAGAATTAGAGCTTAGGGTTAGGGTGTCATGTCAGGGTTGGGGTGGAGCCGCAGCCCGACGTGCGGTCTGCGGAGGTGAGGTGGGTGGGGGCTGGGTCCACGTTGAATATCGTGGTATTGGGTGGTTGCTCAGTTAAGCGTTTCCCTTTTGTTTTGCAGGTGCTGCGCGGGCCATCTTTGGAACGGGACGAGCGTTTGAGGCGAGCTGCGCCTTAGGGCGGAGGAGCGTGGGGCCGGTGCCTTCTCGCGAGGGCTGTGCTAATTTTGTGCATCTTGCTTTCTCAGGTATCCTGAGAGAAGATGGCCGCAGGCTGTGACCCTGGAAAGAGCAGGTAAGCGTAACACTGTGGTGGGCCTGTGAAGAAGTGGGCTTTTGGCAAAGTAGCTGGTGTTGGCTGATGGGTTATTTGCTGCCTCTTCTGCTGGTGTTGGTGGTGGTTGTTTTTTTCACCGTCTTCACTGCAGATGACGAAGAGGAACCTGGCGACTGCCGGACGGTCCCAGTTCGCCCACGTGGTTTGTGCGGGGGCTGGATTCGTACCCTCGGCCCTCTGAAAGGTAAGGTGAGGGACGCGGGCTGGGGAGCGGCCAGGAGGGAGGGAGGGACAGAGCTGGGAAGTGCCGGGACGGGTTTCAAAGTTAGAGTAGGAGGGCAGGAACTGTCCTGTTTGTTAAGGTTTAATGGAGCGGGGGGCTTTTCAGCCCGAGACCAGCGCGTGCCGGGCAGGGCAGTTGCGGCCTGTGTCTGTGGCGGTGTGTGGTTTGCGTCGTCTGTCTTGCATGCCTTCCACCTTGTTCGGGTCTCGACGCCGTCGTCGGTCTTTGCCCTCGGGGAATGTGGCGTGCGCTTTGGGAGCAGTCCCTAGGGTCTCGAATGGCCTTACTCATCGGCACCGTGCCAGTCGGGTGCCGCTTTTCTTGCGCTCGGAGGTCGGAAGCGTGGATCGGCGTCGGAAGGTTCCCGCCGGTTCTCTTTTGCGGCGCTCTTGTGGGCTGCTTTGGCAGCGCTGCTCTCTAGCCGTGCGTTGTCTCGAAATGGGAGTTCTTCCCCGCCCCTTGATGTTCCTAGGTCTCGATGACAGGCTTCTTGTGCGTCCACGATCTAGGTTGTGACGGTACCATCTTGTAACGGGCCGTTCATTTTGCCTCTTCTTCTTCGGGGCCGTCATCGAGGCTCCTGGCTTCGTGGTCTTGGCCGCCGTCGGTCGTCTTGCCTGCTGGCAACTCCCGTCCGGGAGTCATTCTTCTTGCCGAGAGTTTTCTCTCTCTCTTTGGATCACCTCGTTCGTACGTTTTGCGTTGTGTGTGTTGCGTGCCTGAGTGCGTTTGGCTTGGAGCTGCTCTGCCCGGGGATCTAGAGTAGAGGAGTAGGTGCAACAGCAATAGGAGCGTACGGGGGAGGTGGCCAAATGTCATGGGGTCGAGGTCTAAGTTCAGCATGGTCAGTGGTCAAAGCTCACAGTGCCTAGGGCCGAACTTTATGGGGGTCAGGGGTCAACAGTCAAGGGTCAGATGTCAAAGGGTTAGGATTAGGTTGTCAGTTTAGGATTAGAGCTTAGGGTTAGGGTGTCATGTCAGGGTTGGGGTGGAGCCGCAGCCCGACGTGCGGTCTGCGGAGGTGAGGTGGGTGGGGGCTGGGTCCACGTTGAATATCGTGGTATTGGGTGGTTGCTCAGTTAAGCGTTTCCCTTTTGTTTTGCAGGTGCTGCGCGGGCCATCTTTGGAACGGGACGAGCGTTTGAGGCGAGCTGCGCCTTAGGGCGGAGGAGCGTGGGGCCGGTGCCTTCTCGCGAGGGCTGTGCTAATTTTGTGCATCTTGCTTTCTCAGGTATCCTGAGAGAAGATGGCCGCAGGCTGTGACCCTGGAAAGAGCAGGTGAGCGTAACACTGTAGTGTGTCTGAAGAAGTGGGCTTTTGGCAAAGTAGCTGGTGTTGGCTGATGGGTTATTTGCTGCCTCTTCTGCTGGTGTTGGTGGTGGTTGTTTTTTTCACCGTCTTCACTGCAGATGACGAAGAGGAACCTGGCGACTGCCGGACGGTCCCAGTTCGCCCATGTGATTTGTGCGGGGGCTGGATTCGTACCCTCGGCCCTCTGAAAGGTAAGGTGAGGGACGCGGGCTGGGGAGCGGCCAGGAGGGAGGGAGGGACAGAGCTGGGAAGTGCCGGGAGGGGTTTCAAAGTTAGAGTAGGAGGGCAGGAGCCGTCCTGTTTGCTAAGGTTTAATGGAGCGGGGGGCTTTTCAGCCCGAGACCAGCGCGTGCCGGGCAGGGCAGTTGCGGCCTGTGTCTGTGGTGGTGTGTGGTTTGCGTCATCTGTCTTGCGTGCCTTCCACCTTGTTCGGGTCTCGACGCCGTCGTCGGTCTTTGCCCTCGGGGAGCGTGGCGTGCGCTTTGGGAGAAGTCCCTAGGGTCTCGAACGGCCTTACTCATCTGCACCGCGCCAGTCGGGTGCCGCTTTTCTTGCGCTCGGAGGGCTAAAGCGTGGATCGGCGTCAGAAGGTTCCCGCCGGTTCTCTTTTGCGGCGCTCTTGTGGGCTGCTTTGGCAGCGCTGCTCTCTAGCCGTGCGTTGTCTCGGAACGGGAGTTCTTCCCCGCCTCTTGCCGTTCCTAGGTCTCGATGACAGGCTTCTTGCGCGTCCACGATCTCGGTCGTGACGGTACCATTGTGTAACGGGCCGGCCGTTCCTTTTGCCTCTTCTTCTTCCGGGCCGTCGTCGAGGCTCCCGGCTTCGTGGTCTTGGACGCCGTAGGTCATCTTGCCGGTTGGCAGCTCCCGTCCGGGGGTCGTTCTTCTTGCGGAGAGTTTTCTCTCTCTCTTTGAATCGCCTCGTTGCTACGTTTTGTGTGGTGTGCGTGGGTGCGTTTGGCTTGGAGCTGCTCTGCCCGGGGATCTGGAGTCAGGGGTAGGTGCAACAGCAATAGGAGCGTATGGGGGAGGTGGTCAAATGTCATGGGGTCAGGGTCAAAGGTCCGCATGGTCACTGGTGAAAGCTCACAGTGCCTGCCTAGGGCCAGACTTCATGGGGGTCAGGGGTCAACAGTCACAGGTCAGCTGTCAGGGGCTTAGAATTAGGTTGTCAGTTTAGCATTAGAGCTTAGGGTTAGGGAGTCACGTCAGGGTTGGGGTGGAGCCGCAGCCCGACATGCCGTCTGAGGAGGTGAGGTGGGTGTGGGCTGGGTCCGTGTTGAATATAGAGGTATTGGGTGGTTGCTCAGTTAAGCGTTTCCCTTTTGTTTTGCAGGCGCTGCGCGGGCCATCGTTGGAACGGGACGAGCGTCTGAGGCGAGCTGCGCCTTAGGGCGGAGGAGCGTGGGGCCGGTGCCTTCTCGCGAGGGCTGTGCTAATTCTGTGCGTCTTCCTTTGTCAGGTACCCTGAGAGACGATGGCCGCAGGCTGTGACCCTGGAAAGAGCAGGTAAGCGTAACACTGTAGTGTGTCTGAAGAAGTGGGCTTTTGGCAAAGTAGCTGGTGTTGGCTGATGGGTTATTTGCTGCCTCTTCTGCTGGTGTTGGTGGTGGTTGTTTTTTTCACCGTCTTCACTGCAGATGACGAAGAGGAACCTGGCGACTGCCGGACGGTCCCAGTTCGCCCACGTGGTTTGTGCGGAGGCTGGATTCGTACCCTCGGCCCTCTGAAAGGTAAGGTGAGGGACGCGGGCTGGGGAGCGGCCAGGAGGGAGGGAGGGACAGAGCTGGGAAGTGCCGGGAGGGGTTTCAAAGTTAGAGTAGGAGGGCAGGAGCCGTCCTGTTTGCTAAGGTTTAATGGAGCGGGGGGCTTTTCAGCCCGAGACCAGCGCGTGCCGGGCAGGGCAGTTGCGGCCTGTGTCTGTGGTGGTGTGTGGTTTGCGTCATCTGTCTTGCGTGCCTTCCACCTTGTTCGGGTCTCGACGCCGTCGTCGGTCTTTGCCCTCGGGGAGCGTGGCGTGCGCTTTGGGAGAAGTCCCTAGGGTCTCGAACGGCCTTACTCATCTGCACCGCGCCAGTCGGGTGCCGCTTTTCTTGCGCTCGGAGGGCTAAAGCGTGGATCGGCGTCAGAAGGTTCCCGCCGGTTCTCTTTTGCGGCGCTCTTGTGGGCTGCTTTGGCAGCGCTGCTCTCTAGCCGTGCGTTGTCTCGGAACGGGAGTTCTTCCCCGCCCCTTGCCGTTCCTAGGTCTCGATGACAGGCTTCTTGCGCGTCCACGATCTCGGTCGTGACGGTACCATTGTGTAACGGGCCGGCCGTTCCTTTTGCCTCTTCTTCTTCCGGGCCGTCGTCGAGGCTCCCGGCTTCGTGGTCTTGGACGCCGTAGGTCATCTTGCCGGTTGGCAGCTCCCGTCCGGGGGTCGTTCTTCTTGCGGAGAGTTTTCTCTCTCTCTTTGAATCGCCTCGTTGCTACGTTTTGTGTGGTGTGCGTGGGTGCGTTTGGCTTGGAGCTGCTCTGCCCGGGGATCTGGAGTCAGGGGTAGGTGCAACAGCAATAGGAGCGTATGGGGGAGGTGGTCAAATGTCATGGGGTCAGGGTCAAAGGTCCGCATGGTCACTGGTGAAAGCTCACAGTGCCTGCCTAGGGCCAGACTTCATGGGGGTCAGGGGTCAACAGTCACAGGTCAGCTGTCAGGGGCTTAGAATTAGGTTGTCAGTTTAGCATTAGAGCTTAGGGTTAGGGAGTCACGTCAGGGTTGGGGTGGAGCCGCAGCCCGACATGCCGTCTGAGGAGGTGAGGTGGGTGTGGGCTGGGTCCGTGTTGAATATAGAGGTATTGGGTGGTTGCTCAGTTAAGCGTTTCCCTTTTGTTTTGCAGGCGCTGCGCGGGCCATCGTTGGAACGGGACGAGCGTCTGAGGCGAGCTGCGCCTTAGGGCGGAGGAGCGTGGGGCCGGTGCCTTCTCGCGAGGGCTGTGCTAATTCTGTGCGTCTTCCTTTGTCAGGTACCCTGAGAGACGATGGCCGCAGGCTGTGACCCTGGAAAGAGCAGGTAAGCGTAACACTGTAGTGTGTCTGAAGAAGTGGGCTTTTGGCAAAGTAGCTGGTGTTGGCTGATGGGTTATTTGCTGCCTCTTCTGCTGGTGTTGGTGGTGGTTGTTTTTTTCACCGTCTTCACTGCAGATGACGAAGAGGAACCTGGCGACTGCCGGACGGTCCCAGTTCGCCCACGTGGTTTGTGCGGAGGCTGGATTCGTACCCTCGGCCCTCTGAAAGGTAAGGTGAGGGACGCGGGCTGGGGAGCGGCCAGGAGGGAGGGAGGGACAGAGCTGGGAAGTGCCGGGAGGGGTTTCAAAGTTAGAGTAGGAGGGCAGGAGCCGTCCTGTTTGCTAAGGTTTAATGGAGCGGGGGGCTTTTCAGCCCGAGACCAGCGCGTGCCGGGCAGGGCAGTTGCGGCCTGTGTCTGTGGCGGTGTGTGGTTTGCGTCGTCTGTCTTGCGTGCCTTCCACCTTGTTCGGGTCTCGACGCCGTCGTCGGTCTTTGCCCTCGGGGAATGTGGCGTGCGCTTTGGGAGCAGTCCCTAGGGTTTCGAATGGCCTTACTCATCGGCACCGTGCCAGTCGGGTGCCGCTTTTCTTGCGCTCGGAGGTCGGAAGCGTGGATCGGCGTCGGAAGGTTCCCGCCGGTTCTCTTTTGCGGCGCTCTTGTGGGCTGCTTTGGCAGCGCTGCTCTCTAGCCGTGCGTTGTCTCGAAATGGGAGTTCTTCCCCGCCCCTTGATGTTCCTAGGTCTCGATGACAGGCTTCTTGTGCGTCCACGATCTAGGTTGTGACGGTACCATCTTGTAACGGGCCGTTCATTTTGCCTCTTCTTCTTCGGGGCCGTCATCGAGGCTCCTGGCTTCGTGGTCTTGGCCGCCGTCGGTCGTCTTGCCTGCTGGCAACTCCCGTCCGGGAGTCATTCTTCTTGCCGAGAGTTTTCTCTCTCTCTTTGGATCACCTCGTTCGTACGTTTTGCGTTGTGTGTGTTGCGTGCCTGAGTGCGTTTGGCTTGGAGCTGCTCTGCCCGGGGATCTAGAGTAGAGGAGTAGGTGCAACAGCAATAGGAGCGTACGGGGGAGGTGGCCAAATGTCATGGGGTCGAGGTCTAAGTTCAGCATGGTCAGTGGTCAAAGCTCACAGTGCCTAGGGCCGAACTTCATGGGGGTCAGGGGTCAACAGTCAAGGGTCAGATGTCAAAGGGTTAGGATTAGGTTGTCAGTTTAGAATTAGAGCTTAGGGTTAGGGTGTCATGTCAGGGTTGGGGTGGAGCCGCAGCCCGACGTGCGGTCTGCGGAGGTGAGGTGGGTGGGGGCTGGGTCCACGTTGAATATCGTGGTATTGGGTGGTTGCTCAGTTAAGCGTTTCCCTTTTGTTTTGCAGGTGCTGCGCGGGCCATCTTTGGAACGGGACGAGCGTTTGAGGCGAGCTGCGCCTTAGGGCGGAGGAGCGTGGGGCCGGTGCCTTCTCGCGAGGGCTGTGCTAATTTTGTGCATCTTGCTTTCTCAGGTATCCTGAGAGAAGATGGCCGCAGGCTGTGACCCTGGAAAGAGCAGGTAAGCGTAACACTGTGGTGGGCCTGTGAAGAAGTGGGCTTTTGGCAAAGTAGCTGGTGTTGGCTGATGGGTTATTTGCTGCCTCTTCTGCTGGTGTTGGTGGTGGTTGTTTTTTTCACCGTCTTCACTGCAGATGACGAAGAGGAACCTGGCGACTGCCGGACGGTCCCAGTTCGCCCACGTGGTTTGTGCGGGGGCTGGATTCGTACCCTCGGCCCTCTGAAAGGTAAGGTGAGGGACGCGGGCTGGGGAGCGGCCAGGAGGGAGGGAGGGACAGAGCTGGGAAGTGCCGGGACGGGTTTCAAAGTTAGAGTAGGAGGGCAGGAGCCGTCCTGTTTGCTAAGGTTTAATGGAGCGGGGGGCTTTTCAGCCCGAGACCAGCGCGTGCCGGGCAGGGCAGTTGCGGCCTGTGTCTGTGGCGGTGTGTGGTTTGCGTCGTCTGTCTTGCATGCCTTCCACCTTGTTCGGGTCTCGACGCCGTCGTCGGTCTTTGCCCTCGGGGAATGTGGCGTGCGCTTTGGGAGCAGTCCCTAGGGTCTCGAATGGCCTTACTCATCGGCACCGTGCCAGTCGGGTGCCGCTTTTCTTGCGCTCGGAGGGCTAAAGCGTGGATCGGCGTCGGAAGGTTCCCGCCGGTTCTCTTTTGCGGCGCTCTTGTGGGCTGCTTTGGCAGCGCTGCTCTCTAGCCGTGCGTTGTCTCGAAATGGGAGTTCTTCCCCGCCCCTTGATGTTCCTAGGTCTCGATGACAGGCTTCTTGTGCGTCCACGATCTAGGTTGTGACGGTACCATCTTGTAACGGGCCGTTCATTTTGCCTCTTCTTCTTCGGGGCCGTCATCGAGGCTCCTGGCTTCGTGGTCTTGGCCGCCGTCGGTCGTCTTGCCTGCTGGCAACTCCCGTCCGGGAGTCATTCTTCTTGCCGAGAGTTTTCTCTCTCTCTTTGGATCACCTCGTTCGTACGTTTTGCGTTGTGTGTGTTGCGTGCCTGAGTGCGTTTGGCTTGGAGCTGCTCTGCCCGGGGATCTAGAGTAGAGGAGTAGGTGCAACAGCAATAGGAGCGTACGGGGGAGGTGGCCAAATGTCATGGGGTCGAGGTCTAAGTTCAGCATGGTCAGTGGTCAAAGCTCACAGTGCCTAGGGCCGAACTTTATGGGGGTCAGGGGTCAACAGTCAAGGGTCAGATGTCAAAGGGTTAGGATTAGGTTGTCAGTTTAGGATTAGAGCTTAGGGTTAGGGTGTCATGTCAGGGTTGGGGTGGAGCCGCAGCCCGACGTGCGGTCTGCGGAGGTGAGGTGGGTGGGGGCTGGGTCCACGTTGAATATCGTGGTATTGGGTGGTTGCTCAGTTAAGCGTTTCCCTTTTGTTTTGCAGGTGCTGCGCGGGCCATCTTTGGAACGGGACGAGCGTTTGAGGCGAGCTGCGCCTTAGGGCGGAGGAGCGTGGGGCCGGTGCCTTCTCGCGAGGGCTGTGCTAATTTTGTGCATCTTGCTTTCTCAGGTATCCTGAGAGAAGATGGCCGCAGGCTGTGACCCTGGAAAGAGCAGGTGAGCGTAACACTGTAGTGTGTCTGAAGAAGTGGGCTTTTGGCAAAGTAGCTGGTGTTGGCTGATGGGTTATTTGCTGCCTCTTCTGCTGGTGTTGGTGGTGGTTGTTTTTTTCACCGTCTTCACTGCAGATGACGAAGAGGAACCTGGCGACTGCCGGACGGTCCCAGTTCGCCCATGTGATTTGTGCGGGGGCTGGATTCGTACCCTCGGCCCTCTGAAAGGTAAGGTGAGGGACGCGGGCTGGGGAGCGGCCAGGAGGGAGGGAGGGACAGAGCTGGGAAGTGCCGGGAGGGGTTTCAAAGTTAGAGTAGGAGGGCAGGAGCCGTCCTGTTTGCTAAGGTTTAATGGAGCGGGGGGCTTTTCAGCCCGAGACCAGCGCGTGCCGGGCAGGGCAGTTGCGGCCTGTGTCTGTGGTGGTGTGTGGTTTGCGTCATCTGTCTTGCGTGCCTTCCACCTTGTTCGGGTCTCGACGCCGTCGTCGGTCTTTGCCCTCGGGGAGCGTGGCGTGCGCTTTGGGAGAAGTCCCTAGGGTCTCGAACGGCCTTACTCATCTGCACCGCGCCAGTCGGGTGCCGCTTTTCTTGCGCTCGGAGGGCTAAAGCGTGGATCGGCGTCAGAAGGTTCCCGCCGGTTCTCTTTTGCGGCGCTCTTGTGGGCTGCTTTGGCAGCGCTGCTCTCTAGCCGTGCGTTGTCTCGGAACGGGAGTTCTTCCCCGCCCCTTGCCGTTCCTAGGTCTCGATGACAGGCTTCTTGCGCGTCCACGATCTCGGTCGTGACGGTACCATTGTGTAACGGGCCGGCCGTTCCTTTTGCCTCTTCTTCTTCCGGGCCGTCGTCGAGGCTCCCGGCTTCGTGGTCTTGGACGCCGTAGGTCATCTTGCCGGTTGGCAGCTCCCGTCCGGGGGTCGTTCTTCTTGCGGAGAGTTTTCTCTCTCTCTTTGAATCGCCTCGTTGCTACGTTTTGTGTGGTGTGCGTGGGTGCGTTTGGCTTGGAGCTGCTCTGCCCGGGGATCTGGAGTCAGGGGTAGGTGCAACAGCAATAGGAGCGTATGGGGGAGGTGGTCAAATGTCATGGGGTCAGGGTCAAAGGTCCGCATGGTCACTGGTGAAAGCTCACAGTGCCTGCCTAGGGCCAGACTTCATGGGGGTCAGGGGTCAACAGTCACAGGTCAGCTGTCAGGGGCTTAGAATTAGGTTGTCAGTTTAGCATTAGAGCTTAGGGTTAGGGAGTCACGTCAGGGTTGGGGTGGAGCCGCAGCCCGACATGCCGTCTGAGGAGGTGAGGTGGGTGTGGGCTGGGTCCGTGTTGAATATAGAGGTATTGGGTGGTTGCTCAGTTAAGCGTTTCCCTTTTGTTTTGCAGGCGCTGCGCGGGCCATCGTTGGAACGGGACGAGCGTCTGAGGCGAGCTGCGCCTTAGGGCGGAGGAGCGTGGGGCCGGTGCCTTCTCGCGAGGGCTGTGCTAATTCTGTGCGTCTTCCTTTGTCAGGTACCCTGAGAGACGATGGCCGCAGGCTGTGACCCTGGAAAGAGCAGGTAAGCGTAACACTGTAGTGTGTCTGAAGAAGTGGGCTTTTGGCAAAGTAGCTGGTGTTGGCTGATGGGTTATTTGCTGCCTCTTCTGCTGGTGTTGGTGGTGGTTGTTTTTTTCACCGTCTTCACTGCAGATGACGAAGAGGAACCTGGCGACTGCCGGACGGTCCCAGTTCGCCCACGTGGTTTGTGCGGAGGCTGGATTCGTACCCTCGGCCCTCTGAAAGGTAAGGTGAGGGACGCGGGCTGGGGAGCGGCCAGGAGGGAGGGAGGGACAGAGCTGGGAAGTGCCGGGAGGGGTTTCAAAGTTAGAGTAGGAGGGCAGGAGCCGTCCTGTTTGCTAAGGTTTAATGGAGCGGGGGGCTTTTCAGCCCGAGACCAGCGCGTGCCGGGCAGGGCAGTTGCGGCCTGTGTCTGTGGCGGTGTGTGGTTTGCGTCGTCTGTCTTGCGTGCCTTCCACCTTGTTCGGGTCTCGACGCCGTCGTCGGTCTTTGCCCTCGGGGAATGTGGCGTGCGCTTTGGGAGCAGTCCCTAGGGTTTCGAATGGCCTTACTCATCGGCACCGTGCCAGTCGGGTGCCGCTTTTCTTGCGCTCGGAGGTCGGAAGCGTGGATCGGCGTCGGAAGGTTCCCGCCGGTTCTCTTTTGCGGCGCTCTTGTGGGCTGCTTTGGCAGCGCTGCTCTCTAGCCGTGCGTTGTCTCGAAATGGGAGTTCTTCCCCGCCCCTTGATGTTCCTAGGTCTCGATGACAGGCTTCTTGTGCGTCCACGATCTAGGTTGTGACGGTACCATCTTGTAACGGGCCGTTCATTTTGCCTCTTCTTCTTCGGGGCCGTCATCGAGGCTCCTGGCTTCGTGGTCTTGGCCGCCGTCGGTCGTCTTGCCTGCTGGCAACTCCCGTCCGGGAGTCATTCTTCTTGCCGAGAGTTTTCTCTCTCTCTTTGGATCACCTCGTTCGTACGTTTTGCGTTGTGTGTGTTGCGTGCCTGAGTGCGTTTGGCTTGGAGCTGCTCTGCCCGGGGATCTAGAGTAGAGGAGTAGGTGCAACAGCAATAGGAGCGTACGGGGGAGGTGGCCAAATGTCATGGGGTCGAGGTCTAAGTTCAGCATGGTCAGTGGTCAAAGCTCACAGTGCCTAGGGCCGAACTTCATGGGGGTCAGGGGTCAACAGTCAAGGGTCAGATGTCAAAGGGTTAGGATTAGGTTGTCAGTTTAGAATTAGAGCTTAGGGTTAGGGTGTCATGTCAGGGTTGGGGTGGAGCCGCAGCCCGACGTGCGGTCTGCGGAGGTGAGGTGGGTGGGGGCTGGGTCCACGTTGAATATCGTGGTATTGGGTGGTTGCTCAGTTAAGCGTTTCCCTTTTGTTTTGCAGGTGCTGCGCGGGCCATCTTTGGAACGGGACGAGCGTTTGAGGCGAGCTGCGCCTTAGGGCGGAGGAGCGTGGGGCCGGTGCCTTCTCGCGAGGGCTGTGCTAATTTTGTGCATCTTGCTTTCTCAGGTATCCTGAGAGAAGATGGCCGCAGGCTGTGACCCTGGAAAGAGCAGGTAAGCGTAACACTGTGGTGGGCCTGTGAAGAAGTGGGCTTTTGGCAAAGTAGCTGGTGTTGGCTGATGGGTTATTTGCTGCCTCTTCTGCTGGTGTTGGTGGTGGTTGTTTTTTTCACCGTCTTCACTGCAGATGACGAAGAGGAACCTGGCGACTGCCGGACGGTCCCAGTTCGCCCACGTGGTTTGTGCGGGGGCTGGATTCGTACCCTCGGCCCTCTGAAAGGTAAGGTGAGGGACGCGGGCTGGGGAGCGGCCAGGAGGGAGGGAGGGACAGAGCTGGGAAGTGCCGGGACGGGTTTCAAAGTTAGAGTAGGAGGGCAGGAACTGTCCTGTTTGCTAAGGTTTAATGGAGCGGGGGGCTTTTCAGCCCGAGACCAGCGCGTGCCGGGCAGGGCAGTTGCGGCCTGTGTCTGTGGCGGTGTGTGGTTTGCGTCGTCTGTCTTGCGTGCCTTCCACCTTGTTCGGGTCTCGACGCCGTCGTCGGTCTTTGCCCTCGGGGAATGTGGCGTGCGCTTTGGGAGCAGTCCCTAGGGTCTCGAATGGCCTTACTCATCGGCACCGTGCCAGTCGGGTGCCGCTTTTCTTGCGCTCGGAGGTCGGAAGCGTGGATCGGCGTCGGAAGGTTCCCGCCGGTTCTCTTTTGCGGTGCTCTTGTGGGCTGCTTTGGCAGCGCTGCTCTCTAGCCGTGCGTTGTCTCGAAATGGGAGTTCTTCCCCGCCCCTTGATGTTCCTAGGTCTCGATGACAGGCTTCTTGTGCGTCCACGATCTAGGTTGTGACGGTACCATCTTGTAACGGGCCGTTCATTTTGCCTCTTCTTCTTCGGGGCCGTCATCGAGGCTCCTGGCTTCGTGGTCTTGGCCGCCGTCGGTCGTCTTGCCTGCTGGCAACTCCCGTCCGGGAGTCATTCTTCTTGCCGAGAGTTTTCTCTCTCTCTTTGGATCACCTCGTTCGTACGTTTTGCGTTGTGTGTGTTGCGTGCCTGAGTGCGTTTGGCTTGGAGCTGCTCTGCCCGGGGATCTAGAGTAGAGGAGTAGGTGCAACAGCAATAGGAGCGTACGGGGGAGGTGGCCAAATGTCATGGGGTCGAGGTCTAAGTTCAGCATGGTCAGTGGTCAAAGCTCACAGTGCCTAGGGCCGAACTTTATGGGGGTCAGGGGTCAACAGTCAAGGGTCAGATGTCAAAGGGTTAGGATTAGGTTGTCAGTTTAGGATTAGAGCTTAGGGTTAGGGTGTCATGTCAGGGTTGGGGTGGAGCCGCAGCCCGACGTGCGGTCTGCGGAGGTGAGGTGGGTGGGGGCTGGGTCCACGTTGAATATCGTGGTATTGGGTGGTTGCTCAGTTAAGCGTTTCCCTTTTGTTTTGCAGGTGCTGCGCGGGCCATCTTTGGAACGGGACGAGCGTTTGAGGCGAGCTGCGCCTTAGGGCGGAGGAGCGTGGGGCCGGTGCCTTCTCGCGAGGGCTGTGCTAATTTTGTGCATCTTGCTTTCTCAGGTATCCTGAGAGAAGATGGCCGCAGGCTGTGACCCTGGAAAGAGCAGGTGAGCGTAACACTGTAGTGTGTCTGAAGAAGTGGGCTTTTGGCAAAGTAGCTGGTGTTGGCTGATGGGTTATTTGCTGCCTCTTCTGCTGGTGTTGGTGGTGGTTGTTTTTTTCACCGTCTTCACTGCAGATGACGAAGAGGAACCTGGCGACTGCCGGACGGTCCCAGTTCGCCCATGTGATTTGTGCGGGGGCTGGATTCGTACCCTCGGCCCTCTGAAAGGTAAGGTGAGGGACGCGGGCTGGGGAGCGGCCAGGAGGGAGGGAGGGACAGAGCTGGGAAGTGCCGGGAGGGGTTTCAAAGTTAGAGTAGGAGGGCAGGAGCCGTCCTGTTTGCTAAGGTTTAATGGAGCGGGGGGCTTTTCAGCCCGAGACCAGCGCGTGCCGGGCAGGGCAGTTGCGGCCTGTGTCTGTGGTGGTGTGTGGTTTGCGTCATCTGTCTTGCGTGCCTTCCACCTTGTTCGGGTCTCGACGCCGTCGTCGGTCTTTGCCCTCGGGGAGCGTGGCGTGCGCTTTGGGAGAAGTCCCTAGGGTCTCGAACGGCCTTACTCATCTGCACCGCGCCAGTCGGGTGCCGCTTTTCTTGCGCTCGGAGGGCTAAAGCGTGGATCGGCGTCAGAAGGTTCCCGCCGGTTCTCTTTTGCGGCGCTCTTGTGGGCTGCTTTGGCAGCGCTGCTCTCTAGCCGTGCGTTGTCTCGGAACGGGAGTTCTTCCCCGCCCCTTGCCGTTCCTAGGTCTCGATGACAGGCTTCTTGCGCGTCCACGATCTCGGTCGTGACGGTACCATTGTGTAACGGGCCGGCCGTTCCTTTTGCCTCTTCTTCTTCCGGGCCGTCGTCGAGGCTCCCGGCTTCGTGGTCTTGGACGCCGTAGGTCATCTTGCCGGTTGGCAGCTCCCGTCCGGGGGTCGTTCTTCTTGCGGAGAGTT
Source organism: Astur gentilis (assembly GCF_929443795.1). Lineage (NCBI taxonomy): Eukaryota > Metazoa > Chordata > Aves > Accipitriformes > Accipitridae > Astur > Astur gentilis. Next base: position 41,258,829 of record NC_064889.1, read on the forward strand.
TTCTCTCTCTCTTTGAATCGCCTCGTTGCTACGTTTTGTGTGGTGTGCGTGGGTGCGTTTGGCTTGGAGCTGCTCTGCCCGGGGATCTGGAGTCAGGGGTAGGTGCAACAGCAATAGGAGCGTATGGGGGAGGTGGTCAAATGTCATGGGGTCAGGGTCAAAGGTCCGCATGGTCACTGGTGAAAGCTCACAGTGCCTGCCTAGGGCCAGACTTCATGGGGGTCAGGGGTCAACAGTCACAGGTCAGCTGTCAGGGGCTTAGAATTAGGTTGTCAGTTTAGCATTAGAGCTTAGGGTTAGGGAGTCACGTCAGGGTTGGGGTGGAGCCGCAGCCCGACATGCCGTCTGAGGAGGTGAGGTGGGTGTGGGCTGGGTCCGTGTTGAATATAGAGGTATTGGGTGGTTGCTCAGTTAAGCGTTTCCCTTTTGTTTTGCAGGCGCTGCGCGGGCCATCGTTGGAACGGGACGAGCGTCTGAGGCGAGCTGCGCCTTAGGGCGGAGGAGCGTGGGGCCGGTGCCTTCTCGCGAGGGCTGTGCTAATTCTGTGCGTCTTCCTTTGTCAGGTACCCTGAGAGACGATGGCCGCAGGCTGTGACCCTGGAAAGAGCAGGTAAGCGTAACACTGTAGTGTGTCTGAAGAAGTGGGCTTTTGGCAAAGTAGCTGGTGTTGGCTGATGGGTTATTTGCTGCCTCTTCTGCTGGTGTTGGTGGTGGTTGTTTTTTTCACCGTCTTCACTGCAGATGACGAAGAGGAACCTGGCGACTGCCGGACGGTCCCAGTTCGCCCACGTGGTTTGTGTGGAGGCTGGATTCGTACCCTCGGCCCTCTGAAAGGTAAGGTGAGGGACGCGGGCTGGGGAGCGGCCAGGAGGGAGGGAGGGACAGAGCTGGGAAGTGCCGGGAGGGGTTTCAAAGTTAGAGTAGGAGGGCAGGAGCCGTCCTGTTTGCTAAGGTTTAATGGAGCGGGGGGCTTTTCAGCCCGAGACCAGCGCGTGCCGGGCAGGGCAGTTGCGGCCTGTGTCTGTGGCGGTGTGTGGTTTGCGTCGTCTGTCTTGCATGCCTTCCACCTTGTTCGGGTCTCGACGCCGTCGTCGGTCTTTGCCCTCGGGGAATGTGGCGTGCGCTTTGGGAGCAGTCCCTAGGGTTTCGAATGGCCTTACTCATCGGCACCGTGCCAGTCGGGTGCCGCTTTTCTTGCGCTCGGAGGTCGGAAGCGTGGATCGGCGTCGGAAGGTTCCCGCCGGTTCTCTTTTGCGGCGCTCTTGTGGGCTGCTTTGGCAGCGCTGCTCTCTAGCCGTGCGTTGTCTCGAAATGGGAGTTCTTCCCCGCCCCTTGATGTTCCTAGGTCTCGATGACAGGCTTCTTGTGCGTCCACGATCTAGGTTGTGACGGTACCATCTTGTAACGGGCCGTTCATTTTGCCTCTTCTTCTTCGGGGCCGTCATCGAGGCTCCTGGCTTCGTGGTCTTGGCCGCCGTCGGTCGTCTTGCCTGCTGGCAACTCCCGTCCGGGAGTCATTCTTCTTGCCGAGAGTTTTCTCTCTCTCTTTGGATCACCTCGTTCGTACGTTTTGCGTTGTGTGTGTTGCGTGCCTGAGTGCGTTTGGCTTGGAGCTGCTCTGCCCGGGGATCTAGAGTAGAGGAGTAGGTGCAACAGCAATAGGAGCGTACGGGGGAGGTGGCCAAATGTCATGGGGTCGAGGTCTAAGTTCAGCATGGTCAGTGGTCAAAGCTCACAGTGCCTAGGGCCGAACTTCATGGGGGTCAGGGGTCAACAGTCAAGGGTCAGATGTCAAAGGGTTAGGATTAGGTTGTCAGTTTAGGATTAGAGCTTAGGGTTAGGGTGTCATGTCAGGGTTGGGGTGGAGCCGCAGCCCGACGTGCGGTCTGAGGAGGTGAGGTGGGTGGGGGCTGGGTCCACGTTGAATATCGTGGTATTGGGTGGTTGCTCAGTTAAGCGTTTCCCTTTTGTTTTGCAGGTGCTGCGCGGGCCATCTTTGGAACGGGACGAGCGTTTGAGGCGAGCTGCGCCTTAGGGCGGAGGAGCGTGGGGCCGGTGCCTTCTCGCGAGGGCTGTGCTAATTTTGTGCATCTTGCTTTCTCAGGTATCCTGAGAGAAGATGGCCGCAGGCTGTGACCCTGGAAAGAGCAGGTAAGCGTAACACTGTGGTGGGCCTGTGAAGAAGTGGGCTTTTGGCAAAGTAGCTGGTGTTGGCTGATGGGTTATTTGCTGCCTCTTCTGCTGGTGTTGGTGGTGGTTGTTTTTTTCACCGTCTTCACTGCAGATGACGAAGAGGAACCTGGCGACTGCCGGACGGTCCCAGTTCGCCCACGTGATTTGTGCGGGGGCTGGATTCGTACCCTCGGCCCTCTGAAAGGTAAGGTGAGGGACGCGGGCTGGGGAGCGGCCAGGAGGGAGGGAGGGACAGAGCTGGGAAGTGCCGGGAGGGGTTTCAAAGTTAGAGTAGGAGGGCAGGAGCCGTCCTGTTTGCTAAGGTTTAATGGAGCGGGGGGCTTTTCAGCCCGAGACCAGCGCGTGCCGGGCAGGGCAGTTGCGGCCTGTGTCTGTGGTGGTGTGTGGTTTGCGTCATCTGTCTTGCGTGCCTTCCACCTTGTTCGGGTCTCGACGCCGTCGTCGGTCTTTGCCCTCGGGGAGCGTGGCGTGCGCTTTGGGAGAAGTCCCTAGGGTCTCGAACGGCCTTACTCATCTGCACCGCGCCAGTCGGGTGCCGCTTTTCTTGCGCTCGGAGGGCTAAAGCGTGGATCGGCGTCAGAAGGTTCCCGCCGGTTCTCTTTTGCGGCGCTCTTGTGGGCTGCTTTGGCAGCGCTGCTCTCTAGCCGTGCGTTGTCTCGGAACGGGAGTTCTTCCCCGCCCCTTGCCGTTCCTAGGTCTCGATGACAGGCTTCTTGCGCGTCCACGATCTCGGTCGTGACGGTACCATTGTGTAACGGGCCGGCCGTTCCTTTTGCCTCTTCTTCTTCCGGGCCGTCGTCGAGGCTCCCGGCTTCGTGGTCTTGGACGCCGTAGGTCATCTTGCCGGTTGGCAGCTCCTGTCCGGGGGTCGTTCTTCTTGCGGAGAGTTTTCTCTCTCTCTTTGAATCGCCTCGTTGCTACGTTTTGTGTGGTGTGCGTGGGTGCGTTTGGCTTGGAGCTGCTCTGCCCGGGGATCTGGAGTCAGGGGTAGGTGCAACAGCAATAGGAGCGTATGGGGGAGGTGGTCAAATGTCATGGGGTCAGGGTCAAAGGTCCGCATGGTCACTGGTGAAAGCTCACAGTGCCTGCCTAGGGCCAGACTTCATGGGGGTCAGGGGTCAACAGTCACAGGTCAGCTGTCAGGGGCTTAGAATTAGGTTGTCAGTTTAGCATTAGAGCTTAGGGTTAGGGAGTCATGTCAGGGTTGGGGTGGAGCCGCAGCCCGACATGCTGTCTGAGGAGGTGAGGTGGGTGTGGGCTGGGTCCGTGTTGAATATAGAGGTATTGGGTGGTTGCTCAGTTAAGCGTTTCCCTTTTGTTTTGCAGGCGCTGCGCGGGCCATCGTTGGAACGGGACGAGCGTCTGAGGCGAGCTGCGCCTTAGGGCGGAGGAGCGTGGGGCCGGTGCCTTCTCGCGAGGGCTGTGCTAATTCTGTGCGTCTTCCTTTGTCAGGTACCCTGAGAGACGATGGCCGCAGGCTGTGACTCTGGAAAGAGCAGGTAAGCGTAACACTGTAGTGTGTCTGAAGAAGTGGGCTTTTGGCAAAGTAGCTGGTGTTGGCTGATGGGTTATTTGCTGCCTCTTCTGCTGGTGTTGGTGGTGGTTGTTTTTTTCACCGTCTTCACTGCAGATGACGAAGAGGAACCTGGCGACTGCCGGACGGTCCCAGTTCGCCCACGTGGTTTGTGCGGAGGCTGGATTCGTACCCTCGGCCCTCTGAAAGGTAAGGTGAGGGACGCGGGCTGGGGAGCGGCCAGGAGGGAGGGAGGGACAGAGCTGGGAAGTGCCGGGAGGGGTTTCAAAGTTAGAGTAGGAGGGCACGAGCCGTCCTGTTTGCTAAGGTTTAATGGAGCGGGGGGCTTTTCAGCCTGAGACCAGCGCGTGCCGGGCAGGGCAGTTGCGGCCTGTGTCTGTGGCGGTGTGTGGTTTGCGTCGTCTGTCTTGCGTGCCTTCCACCTTGTTCGGGTCTCGACGCCGTCGTCGGTCTTTGCCCTCGGGGAATGTGGCGTGCGCTTTGGGAGCAGTCCCTAGGGTTTCGAACGGCCTTACTCATCGGCACCGTGCCAGTCGGGTGCCGCTTTTCTTGCGCTCGGAGGTCGGAAGCGTGGATCGGCGTCGGAAGGTTCCCGCCGGTTCTCTTTTGCGGCGCTCTTGTGGGCTGCTTTGGCAGCGCTGCTCTCTAGCCGTGCGTTGTCTCGAAATGGGAGTTCTTCCCCGCCCCTTGATGTTCCTAGGTCTCGATGACAGGCTTCTTGTGCGTCCACGATCTAGGTTGTGACGGTACCATCTTGTAACGGGCCGTTCATTTTGCCTCTTCTTCTTCGGGGCCGTCATCGAGGCTCCTGGCTTCGTGGTCTTGGCCGCCGTCGGTCGTCTTGCCTGCTGGCAACTCCCGTCCGGGAGTCATTCTTCTTGCCGAGAGTTTTCTCTCTCTCTTTGGATCACCTCGTTCGTACGTTTTGCGTTGTGTGTGTTGCGTGCCTGAGTGCGTTTGGCTTGGAGCTGCTCTGCCCGGGGATCTAGAGTAGAGGAGTAGGTGCAACAGCAATAGGAGCGTACGGGGGAGGTGGCCAAATGTCATGGGGTCGAGGTCTAAGTTCAGCATGGTCAGTGGTCAAAGCTCACAGTGCCTAGGGCCGAACTTCATGGGGGTCAGGGGTCAACAGTCAAGGGTCAGATGTCAAAGGGTTAGGATTAGGTTGTCAGTTTAGGATTAGAGCTTAGGGTTAGGGTGTCATGTCAGGGTTGGGGTGGAGCCGCAGCCCGACGTGCGGTCTGCGGAGGTGAGGTGGGTGGGGGCTGGGTCCACGTTGAATATCGTGGTATTGGGTGGTTGCTCAGTTAAGCGTTTCCCTTTTGTTTTGCAGGTGCTGCGCGGGCCATCTTTGGAACGGGACGAGCGTTTGAGGCGAGCTGCGCCTTAGGGCGGAGGAGCGTGGGGCCGGTGCCTTCTCGCGAGGGCTGTGCTAATTTTGTGCATCTTGCTTTCTCAGGTATCCTGAGAGAAGATGGCCGCAGGCTGTGACCCTGGAAAGAGCAGGTAAGCGTAACACTGTGGTGGGCCTGTGAAGAAGTGGGCTTTTGGCAAAGTAGCTGGTGTTGGCTGATGGGTTATTTGCTGCCTCTTCTGCTGGTGTTGGTGGTGGTTGTTTTTTTCACCGTCTTCACTGCAGATGACGAAGAGGAACCTGGCGACTGCCGGACGGTCCCAGTTCGCCCATGTGATTTGTGCGGGGGCTGGATTCGTACCCTCGGCCCTCTGAAAGGTAAGGTGAGGGACGCGGGCTGGGGAGCGGCCAGGAGGGAGGGAGGGACAGAGCTGGGAAGTGCCGGGAGGGGTTTCAAAGTTAGAGTAGGAGGGCAGGAGCCGTCCTGTTTGCTAAGGTTTAATGGAGCGGGGGGCTTTTCAGCCCGAGACCAGCGCGGGCCGGGCAGGCCAGTTCCGGCCTGTGTCTGTGGTGGTGTGTAGTTTGTGTAGTCTGTCTTGTGTGCCTTCGACCTTGTTCGGGACTCGGCGCCGTCATCAGTCTTTGCGCTCGGGGAGCGTGGCGTGCGCTTTGGGAGCAGTCCCTAGGGTTTCGAACGGCCTTACTCATCGGCACCGTCCCAGTCGGGTGCCGCTTTTCTTGCGCTCGGAGGTCGAAAGCCTGGATCGGGGTCAGAAGGTTCCCGCCGGTTCTCTTTTGCGGCCCTCTTGTGGGCTGCTTTGTCCGCTCTGCTCTCTAGCCGTGCGCGTTGTCTCTGGACGGGAGTTCTTTCCCCCACCTTGACGTTCCTAGGTCTCGATGACAGGCTTCTTGCGCGTCCACGATCTGGGTCGTGACGGTACCATCTTGTAACGGGCCGTTCCTTTTGCCTCTTATTCTTCGGGGCCGTCGTCGAGGCTCCTGCCTTCGTGGTCTTCGATGCCGTAGTTCATCTTGCCGGCTGGCAGCTCCCGTCCGGGGGTCGTTCTTCTTGCGGAGAGTTTTCTGTCTCTCTTTGAATCGCCTCGTTGCTATGTTTTGTGTGGTGCGTGGGTGCGTTTGGCTTGGAGCTGCTCTGCCCGGGGATCTGGAGTCAGGGGTAGGTGCAACGGCAATAGGAGCGTATGGGGGAGGTGGTCAAATGTCATGGGGTCAGGGTCAAAGGTCCGCATGGTCACTGGTGAAAGCTCACAGTGCCTGCCTAGGGCCAGACTTCATGGGGGTCAGGGGTCAACAGTCATAGCTCAGCTGTCAAGGGCTTAGAATTAGGTTGTCAGTTTAGCATTAGAGCTTAGGGTTAGGGAGTCATGTCAGGGTTGGGGTGGAGCCGCAGGCCGATGTGCGGTCCGAGGAGATGAGGTGGGTGTGGGCTGGGTCCGTGTTGAATATAGAGGTATTGGGTGGTTGCTCAGTTAAGCGTTTCCCTTTTGTTTTGCAGGCGCTGCGCGGGCCATCGTTGGAACGGGACGAGCGTCTGAGGCGAGCTGCGCCTTAGGGCGGAGGAGCGTGGGGCCAGTGCCTTCTCGCAAGGGCTGTGCTAATTCTGTGCGTCTTCCTTTGTCAGGTACCCTGAGAGATGATGGCCGCAGGGTGTGACCCTGGAAAGAGCAGGTACGCGTAACACTGTGGTGGGCGTGATGTAGCGGGCTTTTGGCAAAGTAGCTGGTGTTGGCTGATGGGTTACTTGCTGCCTATTCTGCTGGTGTTGGTGGTGGTTGTTTTTTTCACTGTCTTCACTGGAGACTATGAAGAGGAACCTGGCGACTGCCGGATGGTCCCAGTTCGCCCATGTGATTTGTGCGGGGGCTGGATTCGTACCTTCGGTCCTCTGAAAGTTAAGGTGAGGCATGTGGGCTGGGGAGCGGCTGGGAGGGACAGAGCTGGGATGTGCCGGGAGGGGTTTCAAAGTTAGAGTAGGAGGGCAGGAGCCGTCCTGTGTGGGCAGGGGAAGGGAGCGGGTCGCTTTTCAGCCCGAGACCAGCGCGTGCTGCGCAGGCCAGTTCTGGCCTGTGTCTGTGGTGGTGTGTAGTTTGCGTACTCTGTCTTGCGTGCCTTCCATATTGTTCGGGTCTCGACGCCGTCGTCGGTCTTTGCGCTTGGGGAGCGTGGCGTGCAATTTGGGAGCAGTCCCTAGGGTTTCGAATGGCCTTCCTCATCGGCACCGTCCCAGTCGGGTGCCGCTTTTCTTGCGCTTGGAGGTCTAAAGCGTGTATCGGCTTTGGAACGTTCCTGCCGGTTCTCTTTTGTGGCACTGTTCTGGGCTGCTTTGTCAGCTCTGCTCTCTAGCCGTGTGTTGTCTCGAAATGGGAGTTCCTCTCCACACCTTGACATTCCTAGGTTTCCTAGGTCTTGATGACAGGCTTCTTGCGCATCCATGATCTCGGTCGTGACGGTACCATTGTGTAACGGGCCGTTCCTTTTGCCTTTTATTCTTTGGGGCCGTTGTCGAGGCTCCCGGCTTCGTGGTCTTGGACGCCATAGGTCATCTTGCCGGCTGGCAGCTCCCGTCTGGGAGTCATTCTTTTTGTCGAGAGTTTTCTCTCTCTCTTTGAATCAACTCGTAGCTACGTTTTGTGTTGTATGCGTGGGTGCGTTTGGCTTGGAGCTCCTCTGTCCGGTGACCTGGAGTCAGGGCTAGGTGCAACACCTATAGGAGTCTCTGGGTGTAACATTGATTTGCCTTGATTGTTTAGGCAAGGGTTGTCAAGTCATCTGAGATTGGGTATCTGTTGGTGGGTTTTTTGGACGGCCACATTGACAGTGTTTTACAGAGGTGATTGGAGCTGTGTGGTGTGGGCTGTTGAGGTTTAATGAAGCAGATTTGAGTCTCTGAGGTGTTATGTCTTGCATGGGAAAGGCTTAAAGTTTTGGCCTTTTCTTATTTTTTTTCTTTTTCTCACAGGGCAGGCTGTAGTTGCACTCCAGATGGTCTTCGTAGATGGAATCAAGACCTCTGGAATTGTGAAGCTCTTGCTCTGCAGCCAGGTGAGTCTTTCAATATGGGATTTTTTTCAGATGCCAAGGGATAAGCTGTGTGTGATGGAGGAGGGGAGCGGAGCATAAGAAGCTGGGTCCGTGAGAGGAATCGGACGGAATGTGTGGCTGGTGGCACTAGGACTAGCTGAGTGTGTTTTTTTTTTTTTTGTATGTGGAAGGTCGCAAGCAAGGAGCGAAGCGGGCCATGGGTAGCGGAGGTGAGTCGGGTAAGGCGAGTTGTGACTGCTGGGTTAAAGGAACTGTTCCTTTAAAGCGTCCTGTTGTTGGCTGAGTTGAAAGCATCTCTTGTTTAGAAGGTCATCTACCTAATTTAGAAGGCCATCTATGGGTTTTTTTATCTACCTCCCAGACAAGTTAAGTTTAATTCCTGACCTGGTCCCATTGCTGATGCAATAGGTGTAGCTGTAGCACAGGAGCAAGTAGTGCCATTTCCTGGGGGGGTTACTTTCTCTGTTCAGGGTCTCATTTGCTGTAAATTTAAGGCAGGTGAGAACAGTACTGCTGCCCCTGCAGCTGAGTCTATAACTTCTGGTGGTTTGCCCTTCCCCTTTCCCAGGTGATTGTGCTAAGTGTGGTGGGCGGGGCCTCGTGGGTATTTGAGCCACAGCCTCTGCTGGGGGAGCTCATTGTGCCTCTGGGTTTCTCTGGTGTTGGTGCTCAGCTCTTCCTTGAGTGCTTTGCAGCTTTTGAGTTGGCTCAGCCCTCTGGGAAGAGCTGTCTGCCTGAGGTAAGAGCTTTAGGACCAGTCAAGGTTCAGCAGCATGTGTGGTAGAAAGTAACACTTGTATGCAGCTTTTTTTTTTTCTTTCTTTTGTTCAGGTCAGTAGTTTTGTTTTGAGTGTTCAGGGGTAGAAAGATGGTTTCATAGTAGGCTTTGTTTGTTTTCTTTTTTTTGTTTTTTTTTAATTGATGCATTGTGTTTTCCTGGTATTTCCAACTGTAATGAAAATTGAACCTTGTTTTTTCACCAGTTCTGCTGTATACTGTGTCAGTTGATGATATCTGTCTTAAGAGGAATGATGGTGATGTTGTTTAGCAGGGGTTAGGGTGAGCATCTTGTATGTATTTGTATATGGAGTTTTAGTACTACTGAAGAAAGCAGCAGGGCCGTGAGGTAGAATGGCTTTCAGGGTCTGGGATGCCTCATGGCCTTTCCTCATTGCCCACAGAATGCCAAGTTGTCCCTAGAATCCTTGCAGCTGGTGGCAGGCCCCTCATAGATTGCAAGCCTTGGGACTTGACTTTATTTTGTGGGCATGGAGCAGAGGTCAGAGTCTCTCTGAAGCTGTAGGTTAGGGGATGCCCCCAGAATTTGGGATGTGGCTCAGAAGAGTGTCTCCTGAGGAGTAGGCACTGAAGGGGGTTCAGGAGTGCAGATTGAGGGCAGGAGATGTCAGGAAGCAGTGGGGTTCCTTTCCTGAGTGTTGAGGAGAAGAAAAGGGGTTTCTTAAGTTTTGGGACTGCTGGGAAAGGGAGGAGGGTTCACCAGCCATTGTCAGAGGAGTTTTACAGTGGGATTTGAATGTCATAGAATCATAGAATGGTTTGGAAGTTCAACTCCCCTTCCCTTCAAGGGACACCTTCTGTGAGACCAGGTTGCTAAAAGCCACATTTGACATGGCCTTGAATGCTTCCAGGGAGGGAGCACCCGCAGGTTCTCTGGGCAACGTGTTCCAGTGCCTCGCCACCCCTAATGAGAAACGTCTTTCTAATGCCTAAACTAAATGTACCCTCTTTAGGACTAAAGTCGTTACCGCCTTGTCCTATGGCTGTACACCCTTGTAAAAAGTCCCTCTGCAGGTTTCTTATGGGCACACTTTATGTATCATGAAGTGCACTGAAAGGTCTCCTCCTAAGCTACATGCCGGTCCGAGAAGGTGAGGTGGTCGTCGGGCGGGTCGGTGTTGAATAGCAAAGTATTTTGGGGCTGCCCGGTTCAGCATTTACCTTCTGTTCTGGAGGCTATCTTGCTCTTGCAAGGAGCGAAGCGGGCCATGGGTAGCCGAGGTGACTCGGGCAAGGTGAGTCCTGACTGCTGGGTTAAAGGAACTGTTCTTTTGGGGGTGTTGTATTGTTGGCAAAGTTGAAAGCATCTCGTTTGTGTTTTTTGCAGATGGTACGCATGCCTTGACGTGGAAATTTCTTGATGACAGAGCGGGGTAGTTGAGCAGCCAAGGTAAGGGAGAGGGAGTTGCGAATCAGACCGGGCAGGCCGCAGTTTCGGGCAGCCTCTCGGCATGCATCTCTGGTTTTTCCAGGTGGTGCATGTAACCTCAGAGGGGTGAAGACGCAGGGCAATGTACAGCCTGAGAACTGAGGTGGTTGTCGGCTGGGTCCGTGTTGAATATCAAAGTATTAGGTGGTTGCTCATTTGTTTCTTTACCTTTTGTTTTGCAGGCACTGTGCGGGCCAGCTTTGGAACGGCACGAGTGTTGTAGGCGAGCTGTGTCTTAGAGAGGAGGAGCGTGGGGCCGGTGCCTTCTTGCGAGGGCTGTGCTAATTCTGTGTGTCTTGCTTTGTCAGGTACCCTGAGAGATGATGGCTGCAGGGGGTGACCCTGGAAAGAGCAGGTAGGCATAACACTGTGGTGTGTGTGTGATGAAGTGGGCTGTTGGGAAAGTACCTGGTGTTGGCTGATGGGTTACTTACTGCCTCTTCTGATTGTGTTTGTGGTGGTTTGGTTTTTTTTGACTGTCTTCACTGCAGACAAGGAAGAGGAACCTGCCGACTGCCAGATGGTCCCAGTTAGCCGATGTCAGTTGTGTGGAGGCTGGATTTGTACCCTTGGCCTTTTGAAAGGTAAGGTGAGGGACATGGGCTGGGGAGCGGCCGGGAGGGAGGGAGGGACAGAGCTGGGAAGTGCTGGCAGCGGTTTTAAAGTAGAGTAGGAGGGCAGGAGCAGTCCTCTGTGGGCAGGTGAAGGGAGCGCGTCACTTTTCAGCTCTAGAGCAGCGCATGCTGGGCAGGGCAGTTCCGGTCTGTGTCTGTGGTGGTGTGTAGTTTGTGTACTCTGTCTTGTGTGCCTTCGACCTTGTTCGGGACTCGGCGCCGTCATCAGTCTTTGCGCTCGGGGAGCGTGGCGTGCGCTTTGGGAGCAGTCCCTAGGGTTTCGAACGGCCTTACTCATCGTCACCGTCCCAGTCGGGTGCCGCTTTTCTTGCGCTCGGAGGTCGAAAGCGTGGATCGGCGTCAGAAGGTTCCCGCCGGTTCTCTTTTGCGGCCCTCTTGTGGGCTGCTTTGTCCGCTCTGCTCTCTAGCCGTGCGCGTTGTCTCTGGACGGGAGTTCTTTCCCCCACCTTGACGTTCCTAGGTCTCGATGACAGGCTTCTTGCGCGTCCACGATCTGGGTCGTGACGGTACCATCTTGTAACGGGCCGTTCCTTTTGCCTCTTATTCTTCGGGGCCGTCGTCGAGGCTCCTGCCTTCGTGGTCTTCGATGCCGTAGTTCATCTTGCCGGCTGGCAGCTCCCGTCCGGGGGTCGTTCTCCTTGCGGAGAGTTTTCTGTCTCTCTTTGAATCGCCTCATTGCTACGTTTTGTGTGGTGTGCGTGGGTGCGTTTGGCTTGGAGCTGCTCTGCCCGGGGATCTGGAGTCAGGGGTAGGTGCAACAGCAATAGGAGCGTATGGGGGAGGTGGTCAAATGTCATGGGGTCAGGGTCAAAGGTCCGCATGGTCACTGGTGAAAGCTCACAGTGCCTGCCTAGGGCCAGACTTCATGGGGGTCAGGGGTCAACAGTCACAGGTCAGCTGTCAAGGGCTTAGAATTAGGTTGTCAGTTTAGCATTAGACCTTAGGGTTAGGGAGTCATGTCAGGGTTGGGGTGGAGCCGCAGGCCGACATGCCGTCTGAGGAGGTGAGGTGGGTGTGGGCTGGGTCTGTGTTGAATATCATGGTATTGGGTGGTTGCTCAGTTAAGCGTTTCCCTTTTGTTTTGCAGGCGCTGCGCGGGCCATCGTTGGAACGGGACGAGCGTCTGAGGCGAGCTGCGCCTTAGGGCGGAGGAGCGTGGGGCCGGTGCCTTCTCGCGAGGGCTGTGCTAAATCTGTGCGTCTTCCTTTGTCAGGTACCCTGAGAGACGATGGCTGCAGGCTGTGACCCTGGAAAGAGCAGGTAAGCGTAACACTGTGGTGGGCCTGTGAAGAAGTGGGCTTTTGGCAAAGTAGCTGGTGTTGGCTGATGGGTTATTTGCTGCCTCTTCTGCTGGTGTTGGTGGTGGTTGGTTTTTTTCACCGTCTTCACTGCAGATGACGAAGAGGAAGCTGGCGACTGCCGGACGGTCCCAGTTCGCCCATGTGATTTGTGCGGAGGCTGGATTCGTACCCTCGGCCCTCTGAAAGGTAAGGTGAGGGACGCGGGCTGGGGAGCGGCCAGGAGGGAGGGAGGGACAGAGCTGGGAAGTGCCGGGAGGGGTTTCAAAGTTAGAGTAGGAGGGCAGGAACTTTCATGTTTGCTAAGGTTTAATGGAGCGTTGGGCTTTTCAGCCTGAGACCAGTGCGTGCCGGGCAGGCCAGTTCCGGCCTGTGTCTGTGGTAGTGTGTAGTTTGTGTAGTCTGTCTTGCGTGCCTTCGACCTTGTTCGGGTCTCGATGCCGTCGTCGGTCTTTGCCCTCGGGGATGTGGCGTGCGCTTTGGGAGCAGTCCCTAGGGTCTCGAACGGCCTTACTCATCGGCACCGTCCCAGTCGGGTGCCGCTTTTCTTGCGCTCGGAGGTTGGAAGCGTGGATCGGCGTTGGAAGGTTCCCGCCGGTTCTCTTTTGCGGCGCTCTTGTGGGCTGCTTTGTCAGCTCTGCTCTCTAGCCATGCGCGTTGTCTCTGGACGGGAGTTCTTTCCCCCACCTTGACGTTCCTAGGTCTCGATGACAGGCTTCTTGCGCGTCCACGATCTGGGTCGTGACGGTACCATCTTGTAACGGGCCGTTCCTTTTGCCTCTTATTCTTCGGGGCCGTCGTCAAGGCTCCTGCCTTTGTGGTCTTCGACGCCGTAGTTCATCTTGCCGGCTGGCAGCTCCCGTCCGGGAGTCATTTTTCTTGCGGAGAGTTTTCTGTCTCTCTTTGAATCGCCTCGTTGCTACATTTTGTGTGGTGTGCGTGGGTGCGTTTGGCTTGGAGCT